>NW_009209166.1:1473-1706 GCF_000690835.1 Fulmarus glacialis
ACCTTTCCAGATAGAGAGCGAGATACCGAGGCACCAAGGTGCTCCCATCTGCTGACACCCGGCTTTATCCCTCGGAAATCACCCGCGTTTTAGGCCGGGGGGGTCCCACGGAGCACGGCCGAGCGGCTGCGTGGGCGTGCGGTACCCCCGGCGGGCGTACCCGCATCATCCCCCCTGCATCCCCCGCGGATGCTGAGCTCCTCTCGGGGAGGGTTTGGTGAGGAAGGGTTGGG
>NW_009209167.1:0-223 GCF_000690835.1 Fulmarus glacialis
AGACCCGTGGGGGCTTTTGGGGAAGGGGACAAAATACCTACAGGAAGGGCTGTCCCACCCTGCGTCCTGACCCCGCACAGCTGGGGCAGCCCCGGCACCGCACGCCCGCAGCCATGCCCTGGCAGCGTAGGGATGCTCTCTCGTGACAGTGGCACCCACCCTCCCGGCAGAGCTGCTGGCATCCTCGCCTGCCCCAGGGAGCCTGCGCTGCCCACAGGCCCTC
>NW_009209167.1:457-961 GCF_000690835.1 Fulmarus glacialis
TCCAAACGGTTCCTGGGCTGTGGTCGGCCCCTTCTCCACTCAGGAGACATTCACTCCCCTCTCCAGAGTTATTCCCAAACCCCAGGAAGAGGCTGGCAGCCTCTGACTTTCCAGGACGGGAAGGCAGGACCCCGACACCCTGGCGCCAGGTCCCACCAGGTCGGACTGGTTGGTCCCAAGTCAACATTACAGACTGCGCCCTCTCCCACCCGGACCCACGGAGAAAGGGGGCCTGGAGGACGGTGAGGGGACTGTGAAACACCGGAGAGCACTGAGCGCTTTGAGATGCGGCTCTTGTAAGCAAGCGAGGGGACAGCAGCTCTAGAAACAAACGCGTGAAGAGCTAAGAGGAGCCCCGCAGCTCTGGCAGCCCTGGATTTGGGAAGGGCTAATCCCAGATTAACCTGTACAGACTTACAGCGAGGAGACTGCAGGCAGCCCCGCGCTGGCCCTTACCGTCTGCCAGTGCCAGCACGGCAGCCTGGCCCCCCAGGTTTCGCAGGG
>NW_009209167.1:1108-1615 GCF_000690835.1 Fulmarus glacialis
CTCCAGCCTCCTCACTGCCAGCTGACACGTCTCCGCTACCTGCGGGGACAGGGACACAATCCTGGCTGTAGGATGGCACCGTACGGTGCTGGGAGGGCGCCCAGGGCTTCCTGCCAGCGGCTGGGCACCAGCACACAGCAGGATGCTGCTCATGGCGTCCCTGTACACGGCCCAGGAGAGACCTGACTCACCCTCCTAGACCAGCAGCACTGCAGCCCGGGGGAAATGACCCCCACAAGAGCCTCACCTCAACCACGGGATCCTCTGAATAGCGTTTCAGGATATCCAGCACATCGGGATTCCCGATAGCACCCAGGGCTTCACCTGAAGGAAGGACGTGTCAGGTCATTATCAAGGTGTCTATGTGAGGAGGACCCTGCTGTGTCCTCCAGCAAAGCCTCTCCCCCCTCTGAAGTGGGGACACAGGCCTGACTCTGACTGATCCTAAATGAGACAGCCAGGCAAATAAACACGCAGGAGCCAGCCTGGCCAGCAGGAAGGGGAAGG
>NW_009209167.1:1752-1988 GCF_000690835.1 Fulmarus glacialis
CCCCCCCCCCGCAGCCGCAGGAGCTGCCATCATACCCGCCTCATGCCTGACCATGGGCTCCTGGCCGGTGTCCTCCAGCACCTGGATGAGCACAGGGATGGCCGCTTCGTCCTGCATCTGGCCCAGGCAGTAGGCCAGCTCGTGCTTCAGCAGCACAGAGCCATCCCCGAAGGCCCGGCTGATCCAGTCCACGGCTGTGCGTCCGCCCAGGTTGCGCAGGGTGAAGAGGGCCCGGA
>NW_009209168.1:0-893 GCF_000690835.1 Fulmarus glacialis
GGGTGTAAAAGCCTTTCTGCCTTGCAGGTGGCGGAAGGCAGAGGAGGATTTGGAGTCAGAGGGAAGAGGGGATGCTCTGTGAAATGGAAACAAGAATTCTCAGCGCTCCCTCAAAATATTACCCACAGCTGAAGACCTTGCCTTCCCTTGAATGCTCTGTAAACAGCATGAGGGTTAGTGGTGAGCTCCGAGTCTCTGGTTCGGATCCACCTGGAACCCACGATTTTTAAAGTCAGAAATAGGGGAAATCGGGCTGTGAATGTGCGGAGGGGAGACCCTTCCACCACAGCAGCATTCATCGTGGTTTAAAGTGAAGTGTCAGAAGCCCTAGAATAAACCCGGCGCCGGAAGGTTTCCGCCAGCCACTCTTGAATTGGTCCTCCGCTCACTCAGAGCTGGTCTGTGGCTACCCGGCTCTTGACTTCAGCTCTCTGAAGTCCTTGTATAGTTTCGACACTGTACTTGCAACTGTGTCCCCGCAGAGCCGTCCTGCTCACCGTCCCCACCCCAGCCTCAAGACGTCCTTCGCCCTATTGATTCGCGCTATAGCTAAAGACGAGAATTGTATTCGACAGATGCTGCTCACTCGTGAATAACAGGTTCAGCGCATACGGTATCTCTCGCCATTATCCTGTAAGTTAATATTGAGTAGCAATAGCTGTCTAAATATCAAAATCTATTTATAGGGGATGCAGAGCCATGACCTCTCCATCTGACCTTCAGGATCCGTAGGCTGGAAAACAGGGCAAAAGCGGGGGGGGAAGGAGGAAAAGCCCAGGATTACAATGGAGATTTGTGCGTGGCGGAGCTGGGCTGGGCTGCCTTTGTTCCGAAATCCTGAGGGGGACTTGAACCTTTAGGATGGCACCGGCCCCGCGACCCCGGGGAGGAGC
>NW_009209169.1:0-24570 GCF_000690835.1 Fulmarus glacialis
CCCGCCCCCCGCCCAAGAAAGAATGGGATGCGGAACTACTATTCACACAGCCATGCAGCAGTGAACAGGAGTGATGGGGCTAGGGCCCAGATCTCTGGGGCTCTCTGATCCAAGGATCTATGCTGTGGAGTTCTAGTAGCTGCACATCTAAAGATCATCATCATGTGTTGGCGTAGATGCAGACATAATCTTAGGATGCCTAGCTATCATATCACTACAATATCGGGATTACCACAGCAGGCAGGATAACGTATTAGTTGTCTGATATGTAAGCGAGGCTGATGTGTCCTGATTGTGCCAGACTTCTGCCTAAATGCAGTGCAGGTGCCTGTGTTCTGGCTCTGCTGGACTTGTGTATGTCTGACTTGGTGGTGTGTATGTCTTAAGTCCAGCACATTGCACCTGCTACTCCACCTGTGAGAGTCAGTGGGCTCACTGCTTGTGTGTTGCACGCTTGATCTGCACATATGCAGTGGCTACCTGTTAAAGGACTCAGGCAGCCCGCTCACAGGATCTGTGCTCATGACATTTCTAAGGAAAGAAGAGAATAATTGTTAGGGAGAGGTCACCAAGTGCTTTTAAATCTAATCCAGCACCCAGAAAATCCACATCTGTGTGTTCACTTTGTGTGGAAGTAGACACTCTGTAAACTAAAGCAGGGAATTGGTCTTGTTTGTGTTTGGATGTAGAAGACTGACATGTGAGGGGTCCAAACTGCGTTCTTCTAACCCAGCTCCCACTCAGGCAAACTATTAGTTTCTTTATTAGTTTCACTTTTAATTCCTTACTTCTGTGAGCAATATGCTAAATTGGAAATCCTAGTTAAAAGAAAAAAAAAAAAGGCATCTGAAATCAGTCCACTTAGCCAGCAAACACTTGGTCCTATTGCAAGTCTGAGTTTTGTGCTACAGTGTGTTCCTTCAGACCTGAGCTTGCATTCAGTGCCTCGAGGGCAGTGGAGGCTGAGCATTAGCTGTAGCATACTCTGACCTGACAACAGCTGACCCTGCAGTGAGGATTACAAGCTCCTGCTAACCATGAGCAGAAAGTGACAGGCTGTGGCACCGATCCTGCAGTCCTCGCTGCTTCACTAGGAAGGCAGAGTCAGACCCAGTGTTTTGTGTTACTATGCATCCTGAAAGCATTAAAGAGGTGATGGAATCTCAAAGCAGCTTTTCTCTCTCATCTCCATAGGCAGAATCTCTGTTTTGTGTGCACTCTACAAATTATGTGCATTTAAATATGAAATGTACTCAGTGTGTTAAAATAAAATTCTTTAAAAGCCATGAAACAATTCATATCATATGCATGTGTAGAAGCACATACACATGCCCAATCACACACGCATACACTAAGAGCCCATTTTACTTTCCAAATAACTTTTTTAACACAAAATCAAGCATACATTTTAGTCTCCACTGTAATTATAATCAATGTCGTCTTCTAGGAAGATAAAAAGAGAAAACTGGGAATCAGGAAAAGGGAAATGTTACAAGCTTTTTCATTAGGGTTTTATGTATTTAAAGAATTTACATTTTTAACAAGTGGCAAATTTCTTTCATACTACATAAGCTCTGAGGATCCTCTGGGATAAACAGCATGAAAGCTGTCATTTTAGAACAATAATCTATTTTCTGTTTATTGAAAGTTTGCTTTTTTTGCCACGGTGTTTTGCGCGTGGCTGGAAATATTTGTTCAAAATGATAATTGTCAAACAGCTTGTTCTGTTTGGAATTGATTTGTTAGAGAGCTGCTTCTGTTATGAAAATAGAGGGAACAGTGCCAGTTGAATTCTTTGGGCTGCAGGTTGCAACCTGGGAGATTGCTTGCCTTCCCTAAAGCTAGGTGTAAGTTTCCATAACAATGTGCCTACCAGCCACATGCAATGAAAGGAAAACCTGCTATGATTTTCAGAATTTGAGGAGAGGGAGCCTGAAATCTGTGTGTGGAGAGCTGTGGAGATCTCGACTTCAGTGTCTGTAATTCAGGTTTAATGTCATGGATGGCCAGTCATTTTCCATGGGAACTAATTGATTCTCATATGGAATTAGTGGATGACCTCATTCTACTTCCCATCAAACAGTAGTTACATCACTGCTACTGCAAAGCCAATCTGGACTGGATCTTTGGGGCTTTTTGGTTTGGAATACTCTTTAAATTATACAATTTGACATCAGCTTATAGAAGGGTGTGTTGGCAATTTTTTATCCCTAGCCTTAGTCTTGGGTCAGGAGCACGGTAGCCACTCAGGAACTGCATTTGACAGTAATGTGAACTAAACTTTTACCTTTTACCTTTGGCCCATTGTGCTGAAGCTCTAGCAAGAGTCATCTTATCATTGTGACTCTTCTCAGATGCTATGTCTAGCTCTCAGGCCCTGTCCATACATGTATTCAAGTACCTGCTGTCAGTTACAGGGGCTTAAAAATCCTGGTTGATGAAAGAGATGCACATCAGCAGATTCAAACCTTCTGAAAAAAAGAAGCCTCCTGACTTCTGAAATGAGATTGCCTCTTATATGAACAGCCAGTAGAAGATGCAGAAGTATTGATGTCCTAAAACTTTGCTTAAGCACAAATTAAGATACAGTGCTAGATCTTGATGGTTATTTGCAGATCTGTCTCCGAGTCCCGTTGATCCTTATTGTGTTGGCCATGGGAGCTGATTTTTGTCCATGTTTTGCATTTTAAAATTAATAGTAAGAAAATATTTATTGTCTCAATAACTATGACTTTTCTTTTCAGTCCAGCAGAAACAAAGAGAGCTAAAGTCCCCTCCTCAAGTCAGGGAAGCCTTTTCGATAGGGTATTAGTATTTTTGAGATGGCACTGCATTAGGGCTGGGGCAGGATGGAACATGAATTTGCTGCTGCTTAGCCAAGAATAATATTCTGTTTTCTTAAAGACACAAATTATTTCTGTCCTTGTCTTCAGTCTAGATTTAAGGTAAATCCATTTATATGTCAATAGGCAGTTCCTGGGCCTTAGACTCTTGTAAGACTGTTGTTACTGTGTAGCAGTATTGATAAAAAACATTGTAATTGAGTTTAGGTATCCTTGGAACAATCCCCTTAACCGGAAATGATTACTAATGTTTAGTCCTTCCTCCTCCAAATAAGTGTATTGTTTGCTGTCCAGTAAGTTCAACTTTTTGTTTTTTGGATACTGTGAGTTGCGATAATTCTTTCTTCAACAGTTTTCTGTTTAATTAGTACATGTAGAACACAACTATTATGCGTAGTGATATAGCCTTTCCAGAAGTCACCAGCAGAGATTGCATGTAATTGTTCTTGTTCTGTGAACTCAGAAGTCACACCTGGCAATAGTTTCATTGCAAATAGTGACTTTTGTGTAGATTTAAAAGGATCGATAAGATCTCCACATGCTCTTTGTTTGAAATCTGTGGTTCTTTTGATGGACCCATTGCTATGTGTTGCTCCCAAATGCCCTAAGAGAGCTGACAAAATCGTTAGACATTTTGGAAAGCAGTGACTTTCACGCCAGTAAAAGCATTAATTAAATTATGAGGTAAGAAAACAAGAGTTAAGTGTCTTTCATTATTACAAAGCGTCCTTGGGAACCAAAATATCAATGCAAAAATCAGTAGCAGGATGATCCCAGCAGGCTTAGTGCTGTTGCTAGGCAACCCTTCACATTAGCTTTAAGGCACTTGACTGTGATATGATTGGGATAGAAATCAGAGTTGCTGCTTTCTTTCGGAAAAAAATAATAATGAACACGTTTGTTGGCGTTTTGTGGGAGAGGTGTAAGGAGACTGATCTAATATGTACTGCAGCTAAATACAAGGCTTGAAAAGAAACATAACTGTCTCTGTATTCAGATAGTATCATTTTACAGAAGAGTTGGTGTGTAGCCCTTGATGTGTCCTCATCTGAACAGTATTGAAAACCAGATCACTTTGTTGCTTTCAAAAACAAATGTTTCCAAAGTTATTTCCATGGAGGAAAATTATTAGTTGCTATGCTGCTCTTACCAACAGACTGATGTACGTGATGTACAAATAGAAACTGTAGATGCTGTATACTTGTAGCTAGATGCGTTCTTCATGAAGGAGATTATTCCAAACAGTCATTGCTAGGTGACAGCGAATCTGTGATGATAGCTCTGGACTGTAGCAACTCGTACTAGTCTCATGAAGTGTATACTGTAGGCAATGTAATGACTGCAGCCTACCTTCTGCTTACGTAAGAGTAACATACTGCTCTCAACATTTAATGGAACTACAGAGGGGTGAAGTTGAAGCTAAGTTAACTAACAGCACTTTTCCTTCATCTTTTTAGTATCTCATATTTTCTTTTGTCACATCTCATTTATGGTGCACTCTTAACTGAGTTTTAGAGGTGGGGGTGTATTTTATGGCAACTGTTAATGCTGTAAAAATGTAATCCTCAGCTAGTTAGAAAAGATCTGTGAACTGTTGTCTTGGAACAGTAATAAAATAGGTTTCCTGCTGCAATATATAGAAAAGACAGCCTTTGGGTACACATGATGAAATCTTGGACAAGCAGAAGATTCAGGTCATAGGTGACAAGTAACAGCACACAGGAATACTTAAGATATGCTTTTCTTCATCCTTTTAACCCAAAGTCTTTTAATTCAACCCTGTTTGCTATACAGACACCCTTTTATTGGAAAACATGAAGGGTTTTGCAAATGAGATTGAAAATCATTGCTTCTGTGAATAGGCCCAAGCTACTTGTGCCCTCTCTTCCTCTGCAGAGGCCGCACCGTTCCACATTGGCTTCTTCTGTTGCTGGAACAATGAACATTTTGTTCCCCACTTGGCCATTCATAAATCAAAAATGATCACAGGAGGCAGTTATAATATCAGATGTTCCCTCTCAAATTAAACAGGACAATACATGTCACCAACCTAAGAAACAAATTGGAAGCTATTTCTGACTTAATTTTTTACTTTTTAAGGAAAATGTGATCAAAGGAGCATCTATATTTCTTTTTGCATTATGGATGGTGCTTTGGCATTAGGGCTGGTGAGTCTTTGGAATTGCTTTGCCAAGAGGCTGTGAGGTCTTTAATGAGATTGCCATCATGCCATTTGCTGCAATGATTTTTACATGTGAACAGAGGATTGCTCCTAACTGAAGCAGATCTGTCTGTTGAATGCTGGAGATCTTTTGCTGTAGTGAACTTCCAGTTACTAGAAACATATGATAGAATTGAAGCTCTAAGTTTGTTACAAAAGCCTGCAGTCATCCCATCTTCTGTAACGTTAAGAAAGTCTTGCATTTCCTTTAAAAAACCAATAAATTTGAATCCTTCCAAGGGCCATAAAATTGTGGTTCAAACCATAGAAACCCACGAGTGTCAGACTGCTAATGGAACAGATCTAGCTCTATGTCCATCTGATGGACCTGATTCTTCTCTTATACGGCTAAATTTCTGTGATTTCTGCTCTTGCTTTGTCTCCTACAAAGAAAGAATCCATTTGTCAGTGGCTTACTGTTAGCTGATTCATGCTGCTCTTCCCAACACATCACATTTCAAAATAGAATATAGCTGTAAGGCTTCATAAGGACAGCCATGAAATATTTCTGTACAAGATAGGAACATTATTAGGTAGCAAGATTTACTGTTAGTTTCCTGACCTTCATCACTTTTCTTCCTGGCTTTAATTGCACCAGATAAAATCCCCTAGTAGCACATGGAGGTCCAGCTATGCCCTTGGCATTCCATGTACGTGGCTCTGCTACTAACCGGGGAGTGACACTGCTTTTGACAGCCTTGCCCTGTAGGATTTTTTTCTGTGGACTATATTTGTACACTCTAGTCTGTAAGCCATGAGGAGTATTTGCAACGTGAAATTCTCCTTGACTTTCTCATGTAACAGCAAAAATTAGCAAAAGTCTCAGTTCAGTAATTTGAAATAAAGACAGAGTATCCCACGCCATGCTCTAAAAAGAGTCAGGCAGGCAGAGACTCAAACAACAAACTGTTTATCTGGCTCAGGCATGCATGCTGCATTGTATTTTGTATTTTTATGCACAGCATACTATCATGAGAGATGAGTAGTGTTGGCTCAAGCAATCCTGCAGGCCGGTGTGATGTACTGTAAAATGCCATGGCAAATGCTACTGACGCTTTTGTCAAAGGAAAAGGTTCAGTGACACTGTGCTTTTCAAATGGGACACTCTGGATATCAGATTTTGAATGAGGTGGGATGTGGGGAGTTCTGTGTGTGAAATGAAAACAGACTCCCACGTATTCTCATGTAACTGAAGATATCAGTATAGAAGAAACCTTAAGTAAAACACAACAGGCCTATATTAAAAACCTTGCTGGACTTTCATATGAGTAAACCCGTTGGTCAAAGCAACTTGTAGCTTTAATTTGGAAGTAGCTCTTTGAGATCCCTACTGATTGAAAGGAATGTGACTGGGAATGGGTGTGCACAGCATTAAAATAACACAAGATAGCTGGAGCTGCTGAAATCAACACTGCTGGGCTGCTCAGAGACCTTCTCCCATTTCTTCAGCATAGTCAAGTACAGTATATCCAGAGATGTACTCTCCAGATTTTATGAAGACTGGTTATGAAAAGATTTTGATGTGGAGATCACAGGGCCAGGAACTGAACTCATATGAGCCATGAGGCTACAACACAGAATTTTAATTTTTTCCTGATGCTTGAAACTACTCTGGAGCCAGCAGCAGGATAACTGATATTGCCTCTCACTGACTGATTTCAGTCAAAGTTTTATCATGATATGAACAGAGTGAAAATTGAATAAATAGAATTTGTCTTCATGTGTAACTAGGGGCAGATGAGTTTAATGGGATAGAGTTTATTTTTAAGCTACCTTCATATACCACATGGACAATTTTCTCTTCTCACTCCTACATAGTATTTCTAATTTGTTCCTACCAAATTGTGAAATTTGTTCTGCACCTTCATCCATGTCCTACGCTAAAGTGCAGGCAGAACCTACTGCACACTTTCATTTGGACTACAAAACTACAGAGTAGAGCCCACTTCTCTTCTCTATAAGCAGCTGAGCCAGTACCCCTCCATCCTCCAAAACAAGCGATACACACCAGTGTGCCTTCAGAGGCACACTGTTGCTTCAGTTTCCCACACAGAAATACTTAAGGTTAGGTGAAAATACAAAGATGGCAGGTAGATACATGGGAAATTGGTATACGATGATTTGCCAGGCATACAGAGCACTTTTCCAAAAGACTCCTTCTAGCAATGGGGTTGCTTCTGGAAGTAGGGTGAACAGGCTAAGCTGGAGAGAATAAACTGAGGAATTAGAGTGACAAAAGAAGTAAGAGGAAAGAAATATATTAAAGGAAAAGCTGATTTGTTTAAAACTGGATTGAAGATTCAATCAATCTTATCTATTATCTGTACAATATATGCAATGTATGGAATTTGCCAGGCCAGATCTTGAGGTCCAGTCTCTAACTTTTCTCCAGCAAACTGAGAGAGGGCCAGACTTCTGCATTAATTATTGAGCATAATATATGCAGCACCTAGCAAAAGAGAACTCTATCCACTTATCAGGTAGTAACTGGAAATGTTCCTGTATCTCCAAGTATTTCCCTCAGATATTAAAAAGAAAAATAAATCAATGAATAATAAATCCTTTCCCTGCTTTGCCTCTGTTGCTGCCCAGAGGTAGCTTATACCAGTTCAGCTCTGCCCTGTTTTATTCTCTGTGAAGTGCCAAAGAGAGGTAACATTGCCCTCAACATTTGCGAGCCTCTATGCTTAGTTGACTGGCGATTAAAAGAAGATCAAGCCAAGCTTCTTCACACTGCAACAAAATCCACAGTACATTAGCATTCTGACTGCAAAATTTAAGAGAAAAGGTTAATATAAAACTCATAGTTGAGATAGCAAAGAATATTAGAGGTGACATGTTGGCCATGAGCTCTGCTGTGGGCTCTGGGGAAAAAAAATAGAACAAGGTTAGTTCTAACCTTGAAATTAACCTTTTTCTATTTTTTTCTTCAGCCGCAAGAAGACCTACAGGCCAAGATGTCGCCTCTAATTTTTTGTGTGTATTTCAAACATATACTTTGACCCCATTTTTATGGTTTAGTCTTTGGAGTTATCCAATATAAAGTGGCCACTGTGCTGATTAGTCTGTTTTACTGGGACTAGAGGAAAGATTAAATATTATTTGTGGGCTGCTTTAGAATTCTTGCTTTGTTTCAGCTGAACCTAATACAGTTGCCTAGTATTTGCCATGCTGTTTTTTCCTGTGGCCCTACTATTTTTTTTTTTCTGGCTATTTGTTCCTTGTCATTTGCAGTGATCTGATTTCATTTGTTCAGCTCTTGGCATAGTATCTGAATATAGTCAGCTGCTGCAATGAATATGTGGCATTTCTGCAATCTGACTAAATATCAATAGACTATTGAACTTTTATATTATGCATACTTGTAATCAAGTCAACTGCTTGAGAATTTGCACATCTATGCATTTAGATGTGGAAAAAATAGTCTGTGTTGATGTAATTAAAGTCTATATCATAATACTTATGCACAAAAGGGCCAAATTAAGGTTTTGCAGGCAAGTTTAATTCCAGCACTTCCTCTTTTTGTGCTTTAGTGCTTGACTTTGCAACCTGAAAGCGATTTGTAATGTCGGGGGGGGGGGGGAGTTTATTCATCTTATCCACTGAAAACTGAGATGCAGAATTGTCTGTGTCCACAGGTCCTAGCTGGTGAGGTATTACGCATTAATAAGGCACACAACTAAATGTGGAGTAAGGGAGGGGAAGCAAAAGCTACCGAACTTTCTCAGCACGAACTTGAGCAGGCGACATCAGGGGCCTGAGGGAGAGGAGGAGGTGTCACCAGGAGGCATAAAGAGTCAAGGGTTAGAGCAAAGTGGGGACTGAGGAAGCATAAGTCTGGATAGAGACAGGTAAGGGGAAAGAGAAGATAGTATCAGTGAGGTCAGCCGCCACCCAAAAAGTTACCTAGGTTAGTCATATTCTGCTTCAAGCTCTGATATTACTCTGCTGTGTTACCTTCCATGCTCGCTCTTCATCTGATTTTAATTGTGAGCCACTGAGGACAAGGACTGTTTCATGCTGTGTGTTTGGTGCCTCGGAACCCCAATACAAAACCACGTCTATTGAACTGAGATGCAACAACATTGTATATGCAAGACAGAAAAAGAAAGGCAGGTATGACTGAGCTGTGGAACCTGCTGGAAATAACGAAACGGGTCTATACCCAAATACTATAATCAGAGGCACAACGTGTGAAGTTTTGAGACCAGGGTTTTTCTGTGATATCAGAAAGCTGCAGGCTAGCTTCAAACTGTAGAATTTCATCAGCTTGGTATCAATTAGATGCTAAGACAGGAATTAAACAGTTGGATAGAAATTAAATTTGACTCCTTTTGAGTTGAAGTTGAATGACTGGAATGAAAGGAAGTAGCTGGAGAAATCATACACAATGTGGACGACAAGATCAATATTAATCAAAGAAAAGATGATGTCTATGTCAAAAACTAACTTGGTCAACATGGGGTCAGAGAGGCTCAAAGCAGACCAAAGAGGCACTTTGAGAAAGTGTTTGCCACTTTTGGAATGTAAATGATCAGAATTGTAGCTGAAGAAGGATAATTGTGCTGGAATTGGGCCATTTCAAAAAGAAATTTAAAGTTGTAGAAATTACAAGAGAAATAATAGAAGACAAGATAAATTGTAGAAGGGACTTGACTGTTGGATGTATACTGGTCTGGGAAATACTTGAGCAATTTTTCACCAACTGGTTTACGGTGTTTGCTGAACATTTCTGCACCAGGTACTTACAACAGTAAAAGGCAAGTCATGAGTTGTTTGTATTCTTACCTCTCTCCTTCTGGGGATGGAAGATCAGACAAAGAGCACTTGTTGACCAAAACACAGAGACTAGAGCTCTATTTCTTCCTCTGATTGCTCTTGGATGTGAAGCAGCAGTTTGTGATGTTGGTAGTTTACAGCATTTCATGACATGCTTGGCAGTTTTCTGGGCTTTTTTGTTTGATTGGATGGTTGTCTTTGATGCACAAATCATCTGGAATGACCACAGTGTGGTGGCATGTTCCACACCGAAACCTTCCTATTTTGCATACTTCTTACTTTAAATTTACCATGGAATAAGTAACTGTTAAATCAATGACATCTCTAACTCTTTATGCTACCTCCTTTTATATCCTGTTCTCTTTCTGCACAAATGCAATGCTCCATTTTTCCAGTGTGTCATCTGAAGTACCTGAATATGTCACAAATCTCTAGCCTAGAGAATAAACTTCCTAAACTTTTCCTGTTATTCTTGTCCCCAGTCACACTTGTTAATCCTGTGAGTCTACTAAACTTCACCAAAAGAGGTGATCTTTTCCATTTTTGTCTCTCTTCATATATTCATGCCACATCTGAGTTTTCTCTACCTTCTATACCTAAATATCAGCCAATTCTTTCTTTTCAAGTGCTCAGAAAGTTGTCCAGCGTTATAGCCTTATGCCTCCCTAATTGCTATAATCTTCTCCTACTTCCTTAATAAACCTCTGCCAATGTCTGGAAAAGGAGAATGAGAGTTTTAAAAGTGTGTCCAGTAAAATTACAATCCACAATGACTGCCTGAACCACAATGCCATCTTTGTTTATGCCCACCCACAGAATCTCTGTCCTCATGCTCTCTTTTGACTTCAGTCAAAATTTCCATCCAGGCCCAGATCTCTTGCCCATCAAAATGGAAGTGATGAAATAAATGGCTTTGTGCCACTTCTACACTCCTGCTTCATGGCTGTTGTGGTCTTGCACAGCTTGTGGCAGGTGAGAGATGCACTGTAGTTCATATTGTGACAACCACAGCTTTCACCAGCCATTTTGGTGGCCAAGAACTGCAAAATCATACCAAAGCCCTGGTCCTACTCCTAGCAAGGAGTCGTCCAGGTGAAAGATGAGAGGCACAGAATTGGGTATACTGTTTTGTCTTCACCTGCAAGAACTTACAGTCCAGGGAAGTTTTCTTGCCAAAGGCCAGATGTGCACTGCTGACTTTTTAATATCACCAGTAGAAAACATGCCTTTGCCACCAAGAATTAAGAGTCTTGATACTCTAGATGGATCAGCTTCTCACTGTGTCTCACTTCCCACTGAAATAACTCATTGTTCTCTCTATTCCAGCACAGACACTAACCTGCCAAACCAGACATCTCCTTTCCTTTTTGTCTCCAAGTCAAATACTGGGAGTGGAAAGAAGAAATGAATGGAGAAGCAGGTTCAGGAACACAGATTTGGTGGAGAGTATGGGGCATAAGAAGGATAAGGCAAGGAGGAAACAAATACTACACAGCAATGGATGAGCTACTGACATATACAGCCTTGTGCCTCACAGATTGTGTATCCCTTTTTGCCATGCATCTCCTGTTTCCTTCATGAAGACCCAAGTGAAAAGGTATCAGCTAATAAATACAGACAATACCTGAACTCCTAGCTGGGCAGAATATGCAGGGATCAATACATCACTGGTCTGTGGTACTGCAGCTCCACAGGCACTTGACAGTTTGTTTTTTGTTTGGTTTGTGTTTTTTTGGGTTTTGTTGTTTTTTGTTTTTTTGGGGGGGGGCTGGGGAGGAGGCAATTCAAAACCAGAAATAAATCCTTCTTACCAGCTACAGGATCATTTCACTTGATTAGCATTAGCATCTATTAGTGGTTACTTGCATCATTTGTTCTACCGTTTCCTGCCTTTCAGTGTGATAGCCTCTATTTAAAATACTTGAGTCCAGGAAGGTGTGATCAGCTTCTCTAGTGTCTGACACACGCACTCTCTTCCCCTTATTTCATGCTCTAGTTTGTTTTCTAATTCAGTTCTGCCACGAGGAGCCACTTCCTCCTTGTGATAGAGAAGCTGTAATGATAATTGTCTTTTGCAAAGCAATTCAAGGTAACTAATCAGAATAATGATAGCAACAGCTGCAACTTCTAATGAAGTTAGAAACTGTCAACTTCATTGTCTTAAAGAAAAAACTTCAGTCCGATAAATTATCATAATCAGTGCACAATGGGCCCTACATTCTTTGCCACTTTGAGGGAGGTGCATATGAGTTCACTCATTTGCTGGTTGTCATATCAAAGTGCTTATATTTGATAGCCGCAGAATTGCGCCTGCTGTCTGAAGCCTCTGCACTAAAATACCATCCTTAAAGCAGTGGACCATGTGTTCTGCCAAATGTACTGTGCTAGATAGTTTCAGCAGCTCTCACCCTTAGAAGCTCACAGAAAAGCATACAATACTTTCAGCCTAATTACTTCAAACACCATGAGGACCAAACTCATTTAGGGCACACATGAAAAGCTGACAAAGGATCAATTTCTTACCTGGAATATCTGGTAGGTAAGATAAGAACGGAAACAGGCAGACTGCAAAAAAATTACCAAATTTGGAAACTTTTATGTCTTTGCATTCTGCCTTTAAAAGTGGAATGATGTTGGTAGTATCACCAAAAGAAGAGTGTCCTCAAACTTGTTAAGAGTCCTATTTTGAGCTTAGATCTTGGACCTTCTGTTAACTTTGTTATACTTTAAGAGCTGTCCCCATGTGTTACCAACCAGCTTTCCTGTACGTCATGAAAGCCACAGAAGGCATTTGAAATGTGACCTACTTGGAGTTCAGAAATCTGAATGATGAGTTTTCCCCAACACTGGAGCAGGCTAAGGGACCACAGCAAGGATCCCAAACACTGCAGTCCCAAGATATAATAGTTTACCAGCAAAACTGCACTGAAAGTTTTCCCATGATCAGCAGACCTGCAGAACTGCTGCTCCTGTGGGTGGCATTTGATTCTTCTCTCAATACTTCTTTTTTTTCTGCTTTTTGTTGTCATCCTTGAGAGCCCTAGTTGTTTGGGGCCTGTTTCCATGGGTGTCAGGAACATGGAAATTGTCTCTTCTATTTGTGTGTATTGCAAGATGTCTCCAACTTAGAGCCCACATTGCCATAATAAATGCTTCATCCCTGTGTTATGCATTGGGCGCAGCGCAGGATGCTCTTCTAAATGCACACAGAGACGTTTGCCTGCTTACCGGAGGCTCAAGTGAATATTTCTTCTGCATTGTGATGATGAATTTTCTTTGGAATCCTAAAAGAGGCTGTTTCCAGTGTAAACAATCTGTCTTTAGCTGGAGGTACATACAAAAATGCTTTGAGGAAGTTCCTACTGCTCTTGCAATATCATGCTGAGAATATTTTGTGCTGTTCCCAGCAGATCTTACTATTATCTCTGTAAATATTTGCTCTAAGGAATAGCAAACAAAATTCTGGAAGACTGTAAAAGCATTATTCAAAATCATGGTTAATATTCAAGGAATGTCCTCTTGAGTCACTATCAACTCTCCCTCTGGCTTCTTTTTTTCTTTCTGGCAAAATTATGTGTGAATCTGAATTCAATTTCTGTATCAAAAAATACAAGTGTACAAATACAAGCATATCTCTATTATTTGTATGGCAGCTATATCTAAGGACTAAATGCTTTGTTAGCTGCTATACATGACAGGAGAAAGTACTTTTTCCCTGAGAATGTGCAATATAATGATTAAAGGTAATACAATGATTAAACAGTAATCAAGAGACAAAGTGGTCTCCATTTTCAAGCTGAAGAATGAGAAGTAGCTTGCACATGGTTACATCAGTAATCTGGCAGACCTGTGAGCCAGAATTCAGTCTTCAGTTAAGTCCTTTAATGGTCATATGTGTTTGTGTTGGGACTCTCCTTTCTACAGCAGGCACATTGTGTAAGTGAAAAAAATAATCTAATGCATTCTATGCAGCCACTCTGTAACATATTGTGTAAGAGATCACAATAATCTATACGCTTGTAAAAGGTTCTTTGATTTAGATTTAGCTTTAACTTAATTTTTTTAAGTAGCATGAATAGACTTATAAGCATGAAACTGTTTTCAAAATGAAAATAAATTCAATAATTGCTATTCTATAATTTAAATTAAATTCAGACAGAGGGAAAAAAACCAGATCATCTCAGATGGGGTGATCCAGCCAAAGAGCATCAGTATGTGAATTTCAAAATCCTGAACTAGCCACTCCCCAACATGCACATTTCAGAAATTAGATTCTAAAAATTTTAAAAATACTATTTGACTTGTTGCAACTTTTAAAGATCATGCTTTCAAACTTTTTAAATTGCAATTATTATGGTTAGAAGTTCATTTAAAGTCTTTAATGGAAGCTGAGATTCCCATGTAATCACTTAGCTCCAGTAGATGGGCTTTAAGAATTATACTGTAAATGCAAAACTCATGATATACCATGAAGGCTTCAGAATTAGTTGAAGAGATCACTGATAAACTGACTACTATTGCTTAATGTTATCATCATTTATCTCTTTGCTGGGAAAAACTCACCCCAATGGGAGGGCAGAAGAAACTTCATTATTATCTGAGGAAATATTTCTGCTTACATGAAAGCTAATGCAATGCTCTGCCTCCTACTTACTTTCTCTTTGAAACAGGCTGAGCTCCATCTAAGTTCTCTGAAATATTTCCTTTTCTGAAGTCTCTACCCTAATTCTTTCTGTCCATTCTGCAACTGCTCCCACCTAGGCAGTTGTGAAGCCCTGTTGGGGAACAATGGGGAAAAGGATTTGGTAGCCTAAATGGACCATTTTACCACTAACATCTGTGATTCTCATTTTGTCATCCTCTCTCTCCAATTCTTACAGCAGCTCCCTAATTACAGCACTGCTGTTAGGATGAAGGTTTTTTAAGTATTCTGACATCTTCCCAAGTCTGGTGAATAGATTTAATAATTAGACAATGGGATTTTTCTATTCCTGCCCACCCGCACCCCCTTCACTGACTGTTGCTTGTGATTCTATTATTATCTGGCATATTCCAACTATGTTCTTCCTTTCAAAGGATTTTGAAGAGTGCAGCAAAATATCAGAGAAATAGTTCAAATGTATGAGCTAAAGTCAGAAAGAAAGGACAATGGACCTTATGTTCATTTCACCACATAAACAATCCCAAAGTGCTTTATGTCTTAACATACCATTCTTAGTAACATAATAATTTTACGTGCCCATATTCAGAGCTGGAATGAAGTCTCTTCTTTGTTGTTATTCCTACACAGAGATTAAATTGCAATAATTTCTGTGGGTAAATAAGCACTGTGTTAATTTCAAATGTTTTTTTTTTTTTAATATATGCTGTGTGGATTCCACTGATTTGACTTCTCATCTGCTTACAGTGCTTATCTGAATACCTTCTAACTCAGAATCACAGTCTAAGTTTTCCAGACTAGTAAAAAGAACATACTGCATGTGCTACATAAATATTAAACATCAGTTTCTGTGATGCACATTTTATTTGAGAAGGTAATAGTTTGTAAGACCTTCCAAAATATCATAGAGGAAATCAAGCGCACAAACTTTATCTCTTAATGTTGTTTCAGTTGTTTAAACGTTGTTTTACTTTATAAAATAGGTTATGCAGTAAAGCAGAGAGACAGAAGTGTATGGGTCTACACATTGGTCTTGTCCTCAATAGTGTCCTCATCATCATCTGTATAATCTCTGGATGTGCTGAATCAAGACAGGGAAGTTGCACTCTCAGCCACGTGTCAAGCTTGTAATTCTTCCACACATCAGCGTAGGAGGGAAATTAAGTAAACTCCAAAAGTAGGAGTATTTCTTGTTTCGCGTGCTGTTATAGCTAAAAATATCATGCAATATAACTTGCAAATAGGAAAAATATCAACCTATAGTGCATAAAACACAACTACGTTCCCTCCCTTCATTGTACACACAGTCTAAGCTGGCTAAAATATTAAATGCAAGGAAGAGAGTAAAGGTTTCCTGAGTCCAGGCTTATCCTTATTTCAAGCTACACAAGTCTGCTCTAATTCCACAGACACAAGACTAGGTTTTTAGGATGGAAATAATGGGAAAGATCAGAGGTCAAAAGAAAAATTTACTTTCCTCCAAAACAGAAATCTGACTCATATAGGTGTCTTTTTTGTATAATTTTTAGCAAGCTGACTAGAAATTAAGAATTATATTTGGGGGGGAATCCAAACATGTAAAAATTTCTTTATATTCCATATAGAGATGAAAAAGAGACTATTTTGACCTTCCCCCACAACAAAAGGGCTGCTAAGTGATGTAATTAACTTCTAACAACAATTTCTAGAGCTTAGGTTGTCTCTGACTCCAGTCTATCTAGAGGACAGAGGATTGTGTTGGGTTTTTTTCAGTTTTGTTTATATGCATATGTGTTTCTCCTCCTTTGAGTCTAAAAGGAGGAGTACTTTCCTCCAGCCTGACAAAACTTTGTGTCTGAAAGCATTCTCTGAACTTGTGACCGGTTACTAGCTATGAGTAAACAAATACAATTGCTCTTCTTACCATTTTTACATTGAGCTTTCAGCAGAAGTTGAACAATTTCTTGAGTTTGAATTGTTCTAGTCTAGGTGTCATCAAAAGAGATTCTTCTTTGACAGGGCAAATGCCAGCAGATACCAAATGAGGTCAGTTCCCTTTGTTTGTATCAATAACCTAAAAAGGGACATACTACTATACGGAATTATCGACCAGTAAAGATGAAGGTCCTGTTTAAACTCTCATTGAATTCACCGGTGTGAGATTTTTTTGAAAAGCTGAGAGGAGACTGGCACAGAGAAAATTCTTTATGCGATTTTTGTAGCTCACTTGATCGTCCCCAGATGTATGTTCAATGTGCTAATTAATCATCATTCCAAAAGCTTTTTAACCATGGCAAATGAAGGATATTGCTTTGTATTTTAAAAGGGATACATCATATTCAAAAGATGGGCAGAATTCACAAAATTGATTTTAGGATGTTTAGGAGTTAATATAGAGCAGGTTTAAATGTATGTTCTGTTAAATTATGCTCAAAACAGCCTGCGGGGGAGTGCAGAATGTAGGCCCTTTCCCAGCCTGGAGGTTAATTATCTACATGATGTTAGTAAGACTAGATACAGTACCACTGGCAATTCAACACCTGAAGCTGACATTAATGGATTTGCAAGGAGCTGTGGGTGCACTCAGGCTTATTAAAAAGGGAATGTATTTCAGTATTTTGGAGTGGAGGAGCTATACAGAGCAGTATGGAGCAGATAGTTCGTAATTGAAAGAAAAATAGTTCTTGATTTGTTTCCCTGAATCCAAGAGAAGCACCAGAAGTACAATCACGAAGTACCTCTTAAAATGTTTATTTTTCCAAGACTAATTTTCTGAAACATTAATACAAGTTCTTTTTTATATATATGTAGAAACTGAGCCTATGTTCTTGATGGAGAAACTAGGACAACTTTTCTGGAGCCACAGACATTTTCGAGGCAAGTTTTCTGTTAAATAGTCAGAAAGGGTGTGGACAGTGGCATTCACAGTATCATATTCAGATCCAGAATTACCTATTTTAACATTCCTTTGTTTGCTGCTTTTGATACGTTATCTTCTGAAGATAATTTAGCATTTTGTTGCTTATTATCATGACAGTGAGCAGTGTATTCTAATTTTGCAGAGACTTTAAAGGGTTGTAGTTGTTTAGCAGCTCTCTAGGGTAGTCACTTAAAATGCTGTTTCTCACATTTGTCCTGTGACCCATACTCTTCCAGGGCTTTACGCTTTGTAACTTCAGCTTAGACTGTAGCAGAAGAGTGGTTCCTTTTTGCTTTGATCGTTTTGTTGAGGGTATGTACATCCTATCACTTCTTTTCAGAGAACTCAGCAAAATTTGCTTTCCATTCTCTTCTTTCATGCTTTGCCTTCTTAATTAAAACCTTTTACAAGGCCATTCTCTTTTTATACTTGTTTAATTCTGAAACAACCATATCAAAAGAAATTCTGCACTTGGATTGGTATCTAATAATGAAATTAAAACCTTTCTGCTGTGATGGCCTTCAGGTCTCTCATTTTCAGTTTTATTAGGAGAAGAGCTAAGCTACACATATGAGGTATTGTTTCTCATTAGATAACAACCCAGCATGACTGCAAATGAAACTAAACTCTTTCTCGGAGTTTTTCTGTAAAATGTCTCAATCTTACATCCTAAAAATAACCCTAGGAAATTATTAAGCTATCATCTTTGGCCACCTTTATGGACTATTTCTTTAACACTTTGGATTTGAGAAAGTCAAAGCATTTTTCTAAGCGTTATCCAGCTGCTGCAGATAACCCGTTTGCAGTTTTTCAAGGTTTTAAAGTGAAAAAGTGCATGTATCCTGTCCTTCCCCTGCCCTCCCTTGTGTATATACACATCCACAAAATGTACACTTTCCACTATAATGGCAATCTCCAAGGGAATAAAAATACAGTCTCAGGGGTTTTGGACTGTTTGCTCAGGTTATACTTCCAAGGTGATTTCTGTATTGCATTCTTTTTTTTTTTCTCTTTCTCCATCACCTAGATTGATCTGAACCAGGATTCATTTTTCAGCAAACAGCAATATGATTAAAAAGAAAACAAACCCAAAACCACAGAGCTCTCAGTCTCTCACCAATGTTTCAATAGTCCTTATGTAGTTACAGTTATACAGGAACTACATGTGAGAAATAAACTGCTGGAGCACTAGAATGAAGTCATTTATGTAAACACCCTGGTAGATGCTTTGTAAGTGACATGCTTTTTTTACCTTAGTGCACTGTCTTAGGCATGGACAAATGAGAAAGGTGTACCTCAGTTCAGACAAACTTCTCATCTAGTATTTGATTAAATTCTGTGCCTTTTGTAGAGATATTTTTAGTTGTGGTGTATGATTTGAGTTGCCAGTCTTCATTCTTTAAATTACCTACCAGTTTACTGTGAAATGCAATATCAAAACATCTTGAACAGGTTTTGGTTTATACAAATATCTGTAGTGTTTTGTTTATTATAGAATACTACCACATTCAATACCATGTGCTGTATCCTTGCTTTGATGCTACACAGGTGTAAATCCAAGGTACTCTTCCAAAGTGAATGGAAAAAGCATTACGCTGCCATCACGAGATCAGAGCCTTGTCTAGTTGAATCATTTTATGATTTATAATGATGATTTTATAAAGGAAAATCTAGACAAAACTTGGAAGTGTGGTCTTAAGAGATATGCAGAGCAAAGTCCTTCAGTCAAGTCTGGCATGTATTTGATGAGGACTGAAATGCCCCTGCTTCATTCTGGCAGTACCTTTCTGTTGCCCACGCTCCCCTCGTCCTAAAATCCCTTGACAATCAATTTGGTATACTTGTACCTGCATGTGATCTGGTGAGAGGTGAAGCTACTTCTCTGGAATTTGGTCCTGAAATGTATTTTGTCTTTGACACTAGGTCAAAAAGGATTGTATTACTGCATGAGCATCTTGCCCGATTCAAACTCTTTAGAGCTCTTCTAAGCTTTGTGTCTGTCTTTCCAAACAGCAGGGTTAGTTTTCTTGGCCAGGTAGCGGATTTACTGTGTGTTTTGCCTGATGACAGTCTACTGTAGATAATGGAGCAAAATCTTCTGAGTTGACTAGTTCTGAAATACATGAGGTTCAGCACAAAGAGGGAGCTTTCTTTTGGCTATCGCTATATTTCAGCAATTATCCTTCCAGAATTTTTTTTTTTCCTGCCTTTGGTTCATCTACCTGCACTGCTGTATGGATTGGTGCTTTCAGGGAAAGGTTTGCTCACAAGTGTAATCAGCATGTGTTTCATTCTGATAACTGCTTGAGCTATTCTGTACTGTGTCTTTATTTTGCAGCTCTCACCAGAAAAAAAAAAAAAAATCAACACATGTTCCTTTAGCTCACAGCTCCAAACTCCAAATAAATAGTTTTTGCTCTACTAATTATTTATACATTGCCACAAGCTATGAAGATTGACTTCTTATCTCAGCTGTTTCAGCAATAACTTCCACAAATAAGGATGGCTTTGTCTCTATACAGGATGGAAAAGACTTATTTCATACTCACATAACCTTATCATATTAGTAATAAGTAACTCCATGGTATATGGTTAATACATGGCCTGCCAAAATTTTTGTAAGTTAATACAACCCTTAACAAAAAATAATAATTAAAAAAATGCTCTTCACTCCTGTATAATTTAGAGAGGAAATGCGTGTTTCTTGTTTTCAAGACACAACATTTACAGGATCAAAAGCAGGATACAGAATGACTTCACTAAACGAACAGAAAGTGTACTGAAAAAAAATACTAATATCAGATATCCTGCAATGTACTTTTAAAGCAATAAGCTTTTATCTGTGTAAGCTTTCTGGTTACCTAGACTGAGAACAATATATATGAAGTCTTTTCACGCTTGTATTTAAATGAGTACAAAAGGAAAACTATAGCTTATCAACTGGAAAAATTTCCAATTTAATTTTGCTTTTAAGGCCCTTGTGTAATTGTCTTTTTTTTCCCAAAGTACAATTAGCCTATGACTGAGGCCTGCTGAGAATAAAAATGTTTGCTTTTGTATTAGTTTTCAATGTCTTGTTTGTGCTGAGATTTTAAATAAGACAAAAAAAGAAAAGAAATGTCACTGGATATCTCACAGAATGAACAAGATGCATAATGAGATGTGACACTGTTAAATGACTTCATAGTGTTTTGTGAGGAATGTACTCAGGTATACTGAGGTCAAAGAGGAAATATATTTCCATTCTCTCACATCATGTATATATAGATTTCATGTCAGATCATCTTGCTGTATATTATACACTTATCTGGCCTAGCTTTGAGTCATTACACAGTGGCCCATGTCCAGGAAATTACATGACTGTGGTGGGATTCATTCCCTCTCAAGTTCCCGTAGGTACTAGAGCAAGAGGTGAGACAGCAGTCCCTAGTGGAAAGTGTCAGGAGGCTGTGCACGTTTCTATTTAGCAATCCTTTGGTCCAAATATTACATTGACTTTATTTCACCACCCAAATATTCGGATTCACTCCCAGCTAAATAAATACGGTGTGCAGTTCATATGTTCTGATTACATGGAGTTATTTGATTATGTTTGAATAAGAATCCTTTGCTGTAAATCTCAGTTCCAAGTTCCAGATGTTTGGTGCTGAAGTTCTCTCTAAAATATCAGTGTAAGGGCCCTTGTGTTTTAGAGAAGGGAACCAGCATTGCTACTTTTTGTATCTTTTGCTTAGAGCATCTAAAGTTTGTCCTTTGTGCAACTCAATGTAACAGACACCAAAAAGTATTTGTAATAACACCAAACAAACCAAAGGGGTGATAGAGAAACATGAACATCTGTGTGTGTTCAGTTTAGCATCAAACCACCTTCACACAGCACCAGGGAAAAGATATTGACTTGGACTGAAATTCAAGCTCAAAATATTGAGTGCAAAAAGGCAGTGGACTCTGATTTCATTCACAGAAAGTGTTACTCTAGCTTAAATTGACATGTTCAACACAAAGATTTGATTGGTATATTGAATTTCCACTTTCTATTTGCAAAACACCAATGTGGAAAATTAATGATGAGGAAAATTGTCTATCACCCTTTCCCATTAGCAGCCACTATCACGTTTCAGGACGTCTTTGGAGAGACTGTTTGTTTGCAACTTCTGTATCAGCCTAGTGTAATAACCCAACACCAGCTGTATGTACCTTATTGGGCCTGTTTCTTTGTTGTGCTATGCCTTTTGCAGGCACTGGCACTAGTACAAGTCCAGATCAAGATGATAATGTGATGCCAGTGTTCAGAGACAAATAGCTACAGAAAATGCCAAGAAATAGAAAATCAAGTCATTTAGTCCCCAATTCTCACAACCATGCAGAGCTTGCAGATGCAGCTATATAAAACCTCAGTGAGAGAACATGAAGCTGTTTGGTGTGGTGGTGGTTGTGGTGGTTTTTACTTCATAGTAGCCACAGATAAGGAAAATCAACCTGGTTGCTTAATGTTGCTCAGTTTACCTGCTCCTGTATTTCAGTCCATGGTGATTACACAAGGCTAGGGCCTTCTGTGGACACTCTAATTTGCAGGTAAAAGTAGTCTGAATTTGCTTTAATTTATTTTAGGCATGAGTATAATCTGGTTTAAATATGTAACTTCTGTGTGAATGTTCTTCTATGCAGAGCAGGTTTCAGCTGTCTTTTGGAGCTAGGAAGGACATTTCATTGCTTATCTGGCCTTCCTTCCTGTCAATTCTTACAAATATATCTGCATCTTACTGCGTCTCTGTAGTGACTCCCAAGATGAAATGAAGAGAATTGGAGAATTACATAGCTAGCAGTAAATCGAGAAAGATACTAACGCCTTTGAGCACAGAAATAATCCACCAAGACCAAGTTAATCTGGCTCAGAGTTCAACAAGATTGACTAGGAAAATGTCATTTTTGATACTTTCAGAGTGATTCCATGGATGTGAAAGCCCTGAAAATCGCTTCCTGTGGGAGCATATTGGACAATAAAGTGGATATAAGTGAGAGAGAAGTTGCGCTTGAGGGAGATCTGGCTACTACACTTGGTTCCAGTCCATTAATTTCTCAAAAATAATTGAAAGTCTGGTGTGATTTTTTTTTTTTCCTTTCTCTTTTTCCTGAAGTCAGTTTGCCTCACAGACAGGTTACATTCCATTGGGCTAACCACTGACTACCTCTGTGTTCCTAATAGTTTCTCCTGGGAGAATACATTCATTCAGCTGTCTGAAGCAGTGCCCATGTCCAGCTTCAGGAAAACAAATCCGTTTTCCTCATTATTTCCAAACTAATAGACCAAACTGATACTCCTAATCTAGATGACTGTTGCCCCCTTACCTGGTGTGATAGTTTTCTCCTTCCTCTGACTATGGCAATTGATTATTGTGTATGTGTGTGATGAAAACCTTATTGCTACCCTATACTTTGTAAATTGCTTTAATATAATTGGCAGAGGTAGGTAAGAAGAGAGAGGAGGAGTGGACTGAGTGCTGATTACAAACTTGAACAAGATCTGGCATTGAATATACTTAGGAGCCCAAAGCAGTTAGAAGAACAGGTCTTCCCTGAACTACCTAAGGCAGAGCTTGACAACACAGGCACGTTTAAACGGCCTTTGAGGCAGATGCGAACATTCTCTGATGTAATTGGAATCTGATTTGCTGCTGTTAGCATGGCATGGATCCAAGCTCATTAGACTTGCCAAGCATTGGGCTTATTAGCTCCAGCCCTGTACTGGGTTAATGCAATTGCATGACTTTTAGATTCAAGCTGCTTCTTACATCCTGTGGCTCTGTGTGCAGGAACAGCACATTGGACTCCTCACAAAAGGCAGTGTAGATGGACCAGCAGAAGAGTTTCTGACTGGGTCACAGAAGCAGTTTGGGAGAGCACAGCTTTGACTTGGGCAGTCTCATGCAGAATCACTGCATGTTCTGGAGGTGTCAGCAACTGCTGGGCATGTTTCAGCACCAAAGACCGTGGTGAGACACAACAGGCAAAGCTAGTTTATTTGTTTACTGCTGGAAATGAACGTGTGAATCTCATTTAGATCTGCTCCTTGCCTTGATCTTGATTCCCCCCCGCCCCTCCACTATTTGCCCTTGACCATGTTTATGGCAAGTTACGGATATTTTGTTTTAACTATGAATTGAAACATACTATACAGCCATTAAAATTCAGAGTTTTGTCTTCAACACTAGGAAGATATTAAATTAAATTGTCCTCATCCTTGATGGAGTTTAATTTTTTTTTTAGCCTATCAGAGTTTCTCAGACAAGCCAAGTGTCACATTGAGGCATGATTTACATATTCATGAAATGATTTGTACTCAGAAGCATTGTTTAATGTTTTCTGGACAGTTTTTCATATTAATAAGTGTTTAGCTCAAGAGACTATGCAGGTAACCTGAAAAACGAAAGCCTACCATAATTTTTGCAAAATACTACTTGTAAGTCCAAAATAAATAAATGAGCTCTGAATTATTGCATTTCTTTGTTTTATCGAACAAGTTACTTGCACAGCAATGAAATACGCTTTTTACAAGAAAATAATTAGGAATGTCCTTATTTCTCAGAGGCACATTTATTTTCCTTCTGCTTCTTGACTGTAGATCAAATAGATATTGGACAGTTATTTTCAAGCAATAGCAGGGTTGTTTTAAGTTTGATTTATACTAATATTTCTCATGCATTGAAAATGTGCACTTGTGCTCCTCTAGCTAAATTAAATTTTGGTTTTCAATTTATATATTTGTCAATCGATAAATACGTTTGATGGTAGCAAATACACTCTCTATCCTTTTTTGTAGTAAATAGACTCTTTCTCTCATTTTTTGTATGTTAAATACTGAGTGGAGTCCTCAACTGGTCATGCAAGAGCCTGAAGTTCTAGCTCTGCTCCATGGACACTGTGTGAATTTTAAAGAACTAATGGATACTACTAGGTATTATCCTAGTAGTTCAGTAAAGCCTGGTGTCTGCATCTTCCACAGCCCCAGTGGATTTGCTGGGAATGTGACTGAGGGAGTGCTGCCAGAGCTGACTGCAGGGCCTTCACTGTGCAACTCTGTCTCAGTCAAGACCCACAGCCTCCACACTGAAAACTGACGAGTAGTTCATCCATATGTCTAATCATAGAATCATTAAGGTTGAAAAAG
>NW_009209170.1:0-548 GCF_000690835.1 Fulmarus glacialis
AATGATTCTATGATTCTATGATTTAGGACAGGGTTCAGAGTGGCAGCCTCGACATTGAGTCATACTTAGGCAGCTTTCTAAAAGAACAGATTTTTGTGGGTTTTTTTCAGGTCTCTCTTAATTTTGAATACTTATGATGAAAATGAACATAATTTTTTTCTCTGTTTTTCTATCAGAAAGTACCAGCTTCACAAAATTGTTAAATTTTGTAGGAAGGTGTTGATTTTCTTCAATCTTCTGATAGAAACCAGGCAGATTTCCCAGGATAAGGTTTCTTGCCAGCAAGCCTATCTCTTTGGCAATCTGAAAATGTCGACTGTCTGCCGTAAAACTGGATACCTCATCACCTAGGAGGTTTATCTTTAGCCAGGATACTCCCTGGAGAGAGCGTTTCTTGTCAGGATATTCAGGGTATCTAAGTCCTTCAGCGGAGCTGGCAGAAAGCTTTGCATTTCTGATGTTCTGGCATCATTTTCTTGAGTAGGACTTCTTTGGGCATAGAATCTATTCAGCTTTGCAATGGTAGTTGGGAAGCTGAGACTTCAGAT
>NW_009209170.1:595-6566 GCF_000690835.1 Fulmarus glacialis
AGGTGTTTTAAATTATTTTTAAAAATTTGTTACAGCATGAGAATTTCGTGAAGAAATGGATTTCTGAATCTTCAGTCATACAATTTCTGGGGTTACCAAGTGTTAAAAGGGACAACACAAGTAATAAAGACAAAACAAATTAAATCATCACCATTAAATTGTGTTTTCTCTCAGAAATTTTGAACTTACCTCACTCCTTTCCCATCTGCACACATAACTTTGATGTTTCAACATATTGTCAGCCCATTTCAAAATATTTCCTGTTTGTGTTAGCAGGATCAGAAAGCAGATTTCAGTTGGTCAGGTGTATATTGACGTGAATAGTAGAATTCAACACACTCATCATCTACCAGCATGGAAAGGACTCTGGGGTTAATTTTTACTCTTTTCTGGTATTGTAATTAAAGCTCATCAACATTTACCTTTTTCATATTTTCCTGAAGAAAGTGCTGTGTTTCAAAAATAAGAATTCTTAATAACTAGACATATTTTGAAATAAAAAAAAAAAAAATCCAGAAAAAATAGTGAACTAAAATGTCTTGGGTTTTGAATATTTTTTCCATAATATATTTTATAATACAAATACTTATAAAATGTCAATGTTTTCTAAAAAAAAATTAAAATGTTTGACAAAGTTTTCAAATTCTTTTCTGTTCTTTTTCCTCAGAAAAGATTTTAAATTTTGTTTAACTCTAAGGGCAAAAGATGGCATACAGTTTGGGGGTTGTGAACTTTAAAAGGAGTTGTGTCCTTGAAAAGGAGTTCAGCTTGGTTTGAGTTTGCCTAAGTTTAGCTTTCACTGCTTTTTTTTATTTAATCAGTAATTGAAACATGAGACAAATATCTTATTTATAACATCTATTTGCAATCTGTTCATATTTTGAAGCACAAATGCCTTATTATTAGGAAGCAGAGGTGGGAGAGAGGTAATATGTATTTTTACTCCTGTGTATCCTTTTTTGCCTGGAAAAGAGCGTGAAATTTGTTTTGTATAGCATTTAATTAAGAATAATCTTCATTTTCTTTTAATATTTCATATGAAAATACATTTCTTCATCTTCGTGTTTAAAATTAAATACTGCCAGCAAATTTATACTGCCTATAATTTATCGCTCTGACATTAAAACCCGTATATCTGTATTTAATATCTGACAAATTATGTAAGCATTGTACTTTCATAAGTCTGAGTGGAACTTTATGCAATTATTCTGATGCTTGTGCTACAAACAAAATATATTTTGATGCATTTTAAGAGAGACAGAGACATGCCACTGAAACAGTTGTGACAGGATACTGAATATTCTAGCGAGTTGGGGGGGGGGTTAAAAAGTGGAAATAAATTAAAAAAGGAGAAGCCTAGAATGCTAACCTTGAATAATTTGTAAAACTTTTCTAGTATAGAGCCAAATGCACTGAAAATACTTGATAATTGAGGCTGGGAAATAAAATAGCCTATGAAGAGTTTGAGATCTAAGTCTATCGGACTGTATAGGATGCATTTTATGAGTAGGCATATGAAGCTTTTTATTGTAGACAAGTTGTTGCCACACTTGAAACATAATTAATCTTGGTGCCCAAGGTATTTTTGCTCTCTATCACATATTGGACTGGGAATTTGCTATTTTGGCCAACAGCATAAATTGAGTCCTGTTGGGACTATAACCTTCAAATAGCGGTTATGTGCCAATTATGCAATCCATTTATTTCCATTTTTCCATCTTCCCTACATCCCCAAGAAAGCACAAAGAGGTAAATCCAGTGAAAGCAGTTTCTCTTCTCTCAATCCATAGCAACGTTTGCAGTGATTCTAATAAGGAAGTTAAACATATCTATCTGTAAAAGACAGAAACATAATTTGATATTTCATACCCTTTGGTAATCCCTTGGCCTAGAAGACTGAAAAATCTTACTTCTTTACAGTTGACTGAAGCGAGAGGGAAAAGAAAAAAAAATCTCCACCTAGATTTTGAAGGAATAAAATATACTTTTGCTACCATTTTCTCTCCTTTTCCAAGGACAGCTGCTTTGTCAGACTTATTTTCTCACTAATAAGTTTCTGATGTTCTGCCTTTGCAGTAGGTCAACATTTAGAGTTGAATAGTTCTGTGCTGAACCCTTCCTACTTCATATGATGGAATTATTTTGTCTCTTTTCTCCTGTTTTATTTTTAAACACAAAATATTGCACTAAAAATCCAGAAAAAAGAAGCAGAAAATATGGTTGTGAATTTATGGGTTTGTAATTAAGAAGAAAAGGAAAAGGTGAAGTATACTCTAGGATTTGTACAGTTGAAGTAAAATAAATAGTGGAAAATTGTACCTCTACTCTCTCTTCATATTAAGGTTGAGACATGTGGTCTTGGCTTTCAGTAGCTGATGGAGTGGAGAAGTGATGTAGATTGTATCAATAGCTGGAGTGACAATTCATTGCTTGCTTCTATTTTTTTTTGTCAGGTCCCTAAACTTTGAAGTATCTTTGTATTTTTCAGAACAGACCTTTTGTGGTTTAGTTATTTATTACGATTTAATTGTTTGTTATGTATTTACCACCCTCCAGGACACAGTCAATACCCCTAGTAGTTTCTTCCCTGAAGGAAAAGGAGAGAAATGGAAGAAAGGACATGCTTGGGAATACTGGGGGGGGGGCGTGGAGGGTGGGGGGTGGAGAAAAAAATGTAATCTGACCAGCTAAAAACTGTTGAGAGTATTCAAATCTATGTGTTTAAACACTATTAAAAAGTAATGTATTTTAATATATTTTATATGTGTATTAAATACACACACACATTTATCTTTTCAATTAGCATAATCCTTTAAATAAAAGCAACAATTATTGCAGGCAAATCAACATGAGTTTTGACAAAAGAAATAATTATTTTACAATGAAGATAGGTATAGGTTAACCTTTTGAGTACAGTTATGAAGTACAGATATTATGAAACAAAAAGGAAAAGTAAAGAATACATTTCAAAGTAAGATTATTATACTAAACGTACTGTTAAGTTTCTAAACTCCTATCTCTATATGGAAATTTCCTTCTGCAATCCTCTAATTTATACAAGACAAGAAGTTGCAATCCTGCATTGTAATTACACCAACATACATTTCTCTGAAGGTTTATAAAATTTTTATTACCTGAAAAATTGTTTTGCAATAGACTTACAATTTTTTTCCTTTACTGTGTGCTGTCACTTAACAAGCCTCTAGAGAAGTACAGCACCAGTAACTACTCTTTCCTTTGAAAGGAAATACTTCCTCAATATGCTGTCTATCATACTGTAAAAAAAGATTAAGTATCTAAAGAACACAAAAAATTCTTAAGTTCAGTTGATATTTCTAATATTTTTTTTTCTTACTTAAACTTAATTTCAAAAGCCAAATATATTAACCTACTTCAAAGTATTCAGAAATTATCTACAGAAAGTATCCTGAAAATATTAACTAAGTGCTAATTTTATCTCTTTAGTCCACAATCTTTATATAAAATAAGGAATATAATACCCAATTATTTCACTGTTGAGTATTTTGTCAAGGTAAGAGGGGCAACAGTCCTTAAGTTATAAGTAACAAAAATATCAACCTTTTTAATGCCTTATCTAATTATTGATAAACTTTAGGGAATGAACAGAATGTATCTTACTGGTAAATGTTAGTGTTGATATTATTACTGCTATTATTACACTAATTATGATGCTTCAGTTACATAGCAACACAAACTTAGGTCCTCTTTTTGGCCATTCAGATATATATCAAAAAGGGTATACCTTCCTGTCTGCACCTGTCCTTTTCCTCCTAGAGCTTTTTTTTTTTCATAAAAATAACTTCTTCATAATTAAGCATTATTTATTCTTTCATTTGATGATATATTGCAAGAAAAACAGGATTCAAATAGTGTACTCTCATATGTTTATGTTCCTCAAACCTCCATCTTAATATACGATTTTTAAGCCTTTATCAACCCAAGTAATTCCTCTGGAAAGTGTCTTTTTTTTTTTTTTGTATCTGCAGGCTTGCATGCATTCATATCAACTCTCAGCAAGATTTTTGGAACACTTCTTGTATCTGTCTCTCTCTCATCCAGCCTCTTCTAAGCAACAGAATTACGTGATTTCGTATCTGATTTCTATCTTGGCTATTATTAGCCAGAACAAAAACAGGTAGGGTATGTTCTTACATAAACAGACTCCTAATAGTTTCCTTCATGAATAACTCACACATTGTTTGACATTCCCACCCGATCACTTTAAAATTACTTTGGCTTAGATTAAATAGGAAAAGATCACACTGGTAATATAACTTAGATATGACATTTATTAAAAATACAGTGAAAATGTATTTCTCTGACACTGAACACAAGTTAAGATTCTGTTACACAAAATGGTATACATGTATACATGGCAACAGAATGTCTCTGTCACAAAAAGCTTTAAAATTAAGAAACCTTTACTACCCAAAAAATTATAAACAAATAAATTGATCTGTGAGAGTCTAATCTAAGGCCTGGATTTTCCCAACCGGAATTGCTATGAACAGTCCCCAGTTATACATAAAACTGCACTGAAGCCAGTAATAAGTAAAGAATAGATTACATGAGATAAGGAGATAATTTTTTTTTTGAGGCCTTCTGATAGTCATCAAAAGGAAAAGATTGACGTCTTAAAAAGAATCTGTTAAAAAGCTTTTTAACTGCCCACATAATATCACACTATCTGCCCACTGCTTTCAATATCTGACCACTTATATCATATAAACCAAATCATATCCAAATGCACAAAACTAATTGATTTTTACAGAATGTCAGAAAGTATAATAAAACTTAATGTTGAAGAAGCATGAAAAAAAGCAAGTGCTAAAGAAGGTCCTATAAAAGATGATGTACTCTGTCACTTGCAAAATATTCCTGGGATCACTGATGTCCCAGCAGAGTAACAGAAGCACCAAAAACACTTAAAAAATAAAATCGTTGTAATGATGATTTTTATTTCTGGGGTTACTATTATTAGAATGTGGCAGTATTTAGCATTTAACCCCTCCCAAAAAAACCCAAACCAAACCAAAACCCATCAACAAAAGAAGTTATATGAAAGAAACAAAGAATAACTAAAAAAATGAAATTGGAGGGCACAGGAAAAAAAAAGATCAAATCTTTGGAATGCTACTAAGATTTTGCAACATATTTAGTTTCCTTCATGGCGCTTACCAGCAAAGTTAGGCAAATAAATACACATTTGACTAAGTATTTGTATTGGGTCTGCGTGGCAAGGTTGTGGTAGTGGGGAGGCTACAGGGGTGGCTTCTGTGAGAAGCTTCTAGAAGCTTCCCCTATGTCCAACAGAGCCAGTGCCAGCCAGCTCCAAGACGTACCCGCTGCTGGCCAAGGCCAAGCCCGTCAGCGACAGTGGTAGTGCTGCTGTGATAATATATTTAAGATGGGGGAAAATTTGCTGCACAACACCCGCAACTGCAGCCAGAGAGAGGAGTGAGAATATGTGAGGGAAACAACTCTGCAGACACCAAGGTCAGTGAAGAAGGAGGGGGAGGAGGTGCTCCAGGCGCCGGAGCAGAGATTCCCCTGCAGCCTGTGGTGAAGACCATGGTGAGGCAAGCTGTCCCCCTGCAGCACATGGAGGTCCACAGTGGAGCAGATATCCACCTGCAGCCTGTGGAGGACCACCACGCAGGAGCAGGTGGATGTGCCCTGAAGGAACCTGTGACCCTATGGAGAGCCTGCGCTGGAGCAGGCTCCTGGCAGGAACTGCAGCCCATGTAGAGGAGCCCATGCTGGAGCAGGTTTTCTGGCAGTAACTGTGCCTCCACTGGGGACCAACGCTGGAGCACTCTGTTCCTGAAGGACTGCACCCCATGGAAAGGACCTATGTTGGAGCAGTTCATGAAAAACAGCAGCCCATGGGAAGGACCCACGTTGGAGCAGTTTGTGAAGGACTGTGGGACCCCCTGCTGGAGCAGGGAAA
>NW_009209170.1:6800-7146 GCF_000690835.1 Fulmarus glacialis
TGTGCCTGTGACAGTAATTGCTGAGTGATCTCCCTGTCCTTATCTCGACCCATGAGCCTTTCATTGTATTTTCTTTCCCCTGTCTAGCTGAGGAGGGGAGTGGTAGAGCAGCTTTGGCGGGCACCTGGAGTCCAGCCAAGGTCAACCTACCACAGTATTGTAAGATACATGCTCATTTTGTTAACTTCTTTTTTTCCTGTTTGAAAATTTATATAAACTGAAAGACTCTAAATTTAGTATATATCAGGTTGGAGGAGTAATTGACCATGAAAGTCTGATGAAAAGTTGTGGATTTGAGAAAAACTAAAAGGTGGTGAAATAGAATCATAGAATCACAGAATCATAG
>NW_009209171.1:0-284 GCF_000690835.1 Fulmarus glacialis
AAGGAACTAGTGCGCACGCGCACCTGCAATAGCCGGCCCCGGCGCGGTGTGGTTCCTCTGCGCATGCGCGCAACCCCTCCGGGCCTTCTGGTCAACGCGCGTGCGAGCTGCGGTTCCTTTCCCTCCCTCCCCCTTTCTCTTCAGTGCGTCTCGTTTTTGCCACCATTTTGTGCCGCAACTGCGGCTTTTCGCCGTTGTTTTTATCCTGCCCTGCTCCGTGCGTGCGAGTCGAAACAACGGCCCTATGGCGGAGAGTCAGTCAGCGGCCGGGCAGGGAGAATCTG
>NW_009209171.1:340-6249 GCF_000690835.1 Fulmarus glacialis
TTCGGAGTCTGAAAGCCGGCGGCGGCTGAGTGAGCTGCGCGTGATAGACTTGCGGGCTGAACTCAAGCGCCGCAATTTGGATAGCGGTGGAAACAAGAGCGTCCTCATGGAGCGACTCAGGAAGGTGAGCGGGGAGACGCGCCGGGGCTGCCTGAGGGGGAGGCGTAGTCGGCGCGTGCGCGACCCTAGCCCGCCAGGCGCTGCTGAGGAAAATGGCGCCAAACGGCCTTAGCGCGGAGGGAACGGGGCTGCGGGGAGCAGCCGGGTTCTGGGGGGGGTTCCGTGGAGACCGCCAGGCCCAGTGCGAACGTTCTGTGCGTGGCGAGCGTGGCCCCGTACTTGGCCGTCCCAGGCTCGCACGGTCTCATGTAGTAGCGGAGGGGTTTATGTCTGCGAGTCTGGCGTTTCCATCTACGCAGCGAGTCCCCCTCCGATTTCCTCGACCTGCACAGCACAGCGTGTCTGCCGTGGCACTCGGCCCGAGTGTTTCTAGCCTCGTGCATCACTGGGCTTTCCGCCATGCATCAAGCTCCTGGATTTACAGTTCTATACGCTGTCTACTAGGCTTTTTGCTGCGTACTGATTTTTTTCTGGCTTTCTAGCTGGTAGTCTGTACACTGTATCCCCATCAGAATGTTTGGTATGTTAGTAGCATGCAGACCGCCTTCATTGACCTGGTGCTTGCTGTCTCCTAGAGCCGAGGTTCTTACTCTGTCGCAACGCCCCGGGTATCTGTGTGCGCTGTTGCAAACGCTGTAGGATTGACTTTTTTTATCTATAGGTTATGCTGCTGACTGCTTTCCAGAAACTTCACACCAGCATGTTACTGTTTCCTGTGTGCTTGTTGCTTTGATCTGCTGGTCTTTGGTTTGCATATCCAAGTTGCAGCTGTCTAATTCAAAATGCTAGATTCTTGTTTTGGTATTTTTCTACCTCTTGTGTCCAGCTCTTAAACTCAACAGAAATGCACAAGTGGAATTTTTATGTCTGTCTTGCTATTTATCTTCATCTTTTCCCCTTAATAGGCTATTGAGGAGGAAGGGGGGAATCCTGATGAAATTCCAGTGGTTTCAGAAAATATGAAGAAAACTCCAAAAAGAAGCAGCAAAGGTACAGGGCAGTTAGAGAGGATCTCCATCCCGTCCCCCTTAAGATTTCTAGCAACTTCTCATGAAATGGAAGGTTGCTAATCTTTTTTCTGAAGTCTGCTTTTCCTTTTGGAAAAGTGCTTGGTTTAATTTTGGCACTGTGACTGAATGTTTTGCAGTCCCAAAGTTACAGCTAACATTACTTGCCTGAGCCAGTTTTGGGTAAAACTGGTTCTGGAGGAAATTAAGCACAGTTGAATCTTCTGTTCCTTGGTTCTGACCTTCAATGCCATATGTTACTGGTACTCTTCCCCACATTTGTGCTCAGGTTTCTAGGGATGGGCGATATGGTATTAAACTTACCGGTCATTTATTCACAGAACCTCATGTAACTTAATAAGGCAGGAATTGGTCCACTCAGAGGATCTGTTGGTTTATTCTCAGAGTTCCCTGAAATTTGTAGGAGGAATTACTAAGTAATGCTAAAGCAGTGTCAGGGTTTTTAAAATAGATAATTGTTTTTTTTATGTGACTGTACCTTTACTTTAGAGAAGTATAAGGGTTTTTTTCAGGTAGAAATGCAGAGTTTCTAGCAAATTCAAAATAACCTCTGTAGTGTGTTATGCTTATGCTTTATAGCTAATAGAAGTCTCATTTTTCTCCCCAGAATACTAGTTTTTAATCAATATCTGAAATTGGATATATGTTTATGGCTTTCTCTATACATGATTTTTCTAATGGTGAGACATAGTCTTACATAATCCTTATTTTAAAAAAAAATCAGCTATTTTTCTAAGATTAATTAGCACAGTTTGATCTTCTTTTGTAATCAATGTTGAAACTTATTTTTATATTAGAGCTGAGCAGAATAACCAGATGAAGGATTTTAATTAAATTATTAATTTTGATTTACACAAAATGTAAATTTGTGAGATTAAGCTTGAATGTTTTGCCAATTAATTTGACCCAGATTTTTTTCATTACATCTAAACTGGAGTGATGTTACATTTGCTTGCAAACTAAAATGTGAAATCTTAACTGGGAAGAGAACAAATGTCACAACTGTGGGTAAAAGCAGAGAGATCTTTGGTAATCATGTTCATTTTCAAGTTTCAGAAAAATACCTAACGTACGTTACAGCATACGTGGGATGGAAATAGATGGGATATTCCTCTTAGCTCTAAAACCCCTTTCCCTTTTTTATTGTAATGTGCTTATAGTTTTTGAGGAAAATAACATTCATAAAAGATGAAACAACTACTTAGCTCTGAGTTTGAGGAGTTACTGTTTGGTGCTGAAACTAGTGTACTGTTTTCAGTAATGTCAGTTCTGATATTATGTGTCCAGGTGGTGAACAGAGCACTGCAGTAATGCTTACATGTAGAGGGTTTTTTTCCATTGTTTTGTGTTGGGTTTTTCTTTTTTCCTTCTAGTAAATGTCTGTAAAGAAATGAAAGGTTGAGATAATAAATTACTGCAATCTCAGCTGAGCCAAATGTTCCGGGGACTGCACAGCGGTACTTGGTGAACTCGTGACAGACCTCGGACTGTAGCATGTTTGTTAGTTACTAAACTGGGATGGTATATGAACACTCAGTTGTGGAAAATAAGGAAAATGCAGATAACTAAACTGAATGGAATACCAACTCTGCTGAAAAAGTAAAACTTGAAGCATACATATTGTTTCCTTCTTTTCATTCTAACGTTGTTAGGACGTAGACCAGATGAAGAGGGAGTAGAAGATAATGGCCTGGAAGAGGATTCGGGAGATGGACAGGTATGTGAGGCTGTGTTTGAAGCGAAGTAATAATAGCATTGCTTTCAAGTTACAATGACTATTATATATACTTTTTTTCTTTTTACAGGAGGATATTGAAGCAAGTTTGGATAACTTGCAGGATATTGACATGATGGATATTAGTGTGTTAGATGAAGCTGAAATAGATAATGGCAATGCAGTAGATTGCGGAGAGGATTACAGTGCTGATAATATTCTTGACTCACTGTCTGATAGTAAAGAAAATGCTGATGCAGAAGTGAAAGAACTTCCAGATCAGCCTACAGAATATGCTGTAGGTAACTTGGAGGCATCCCCACAATTTTCAGAAATTAAAGAAGAATCAAGAGAAATACCAGTAGTGATGGTATGCATCTCTTAATGTGTGTGGCATCAGATTCTTTTTTCTTTTTTTTAATTTTTTTTTTTTTTAAATGGCAACACAGTAGCTAAAGAGTATTTGAAACAGTTTGGGGCTCTACCTGTTCTCATGGTCATTGCTTTTTCTTCTTTCATGTATTTGTGGAAATAGCATTCTTGATTTTAAAATGCTTAGAGTTGTTTGTACACACATGACTGTACAAATTAATAGTGATCCAGAAAGCGTTTGTTTTAATCATGCTTTGAACTCTCTGCTTCACCTTATGTTTACATTCCCATTTTCATATCTTTCCTTTATTTAGGAGGACATGTGAGCCATACAAATGCTGTAGCCTTATTTACTTCACTTCAGCTGAACAGCAACATTCTGGGAACTATAGTCTAGATTATTCTTCTGTTAAGATAGGGTCTCGCAGTTACTCAGTTGTTGAAAGTATTTTTGTGTTGGCTTTCCGTGTTCGTCTGGCTGTTGCACTGCTTATATGACATTGTCCATCTGGGCTAGAAGATAATTTTTTTCCCCAGTCAAGTGTTTATCTCCTGAAATGTACAACAAAGCATTTGAAGAAAGTAATTTCTGCCCCATCTAATAGGGAAGTATAGCTCTTTGTTGTGTGTGCACATTGTGTCATCAGTCTGGACTACAAGATTCTAAACTTAGGTGGTTCCCCATGCAAATCTGAAAATTACAGAAATAAGCTTAAACCCCCCTATCCCCAAACGTATCCCTGCCCCACACAAGTCAAATAGAAATACCCAGAAAGTATTTTTTTTCAGTGACTAAACTACTGGAGTCCAGGTCAGTTCCTGCAGTCGTCTTTTATCAGTAAAGAAAACAGTTATCAAGTCCCATAGACTTTTTGGCTCTGTGTTGTTGCTGTAAATAAGAGAGAAAGAGTAAGAGAAAGTTTGCTGTTGGAATCCCCATCCTTAAAAGATTTTTGTGAGCCGACCAACATATTTGAGAGGTAATGAGAAAGCTTATTCAGTTGGTGGGGATCGGGAAAGAGGCATGGGGGGCATTGGTCAGTTTTTAGCCTTATTGGTTGCTTTGGATGCTAGATGTATTTGCTTAATATCAGTTGTCAGTGAAAATAAAATCTTCCATTTCTCATTCAGGTTTTGTTCACAATACCATTCTTTTATACATAACAAAATGTCTTCCGTTTACTTTTTAAAGGTAGAAGTTGAAGATGTTGGAAACAGTTTAGATGCTTCTTCATCTGATTTAACCGTAATAAAGGTAAATGGTAACCAATTTTTATTTACAAACAAAAAGGCATAATATGTGCCATATAAACTGAAACAATATATGTACAGGTAGTACACGGTGGTGCATTCTTATTCTGCAAAGAATAGGAACTAATGCCTTTCTAATTTGATCGTATGGCTAAAGATAACTGTCTATCAGGTCATATATATATATGATGATGTATATATCATACTGAGTTTGGGTTGTAGATTGGATTCTTTTTATCTGTTGTATAAACCAACTCAGTGCCTTACGCTGTATTTAACTTCCATTAAAAGTGTATGTATCCCATGTTGACAAGAAAGCTGAAACTGATCTATTTCTGAAATACTGGCCTTGTTTCCAGATCACTCATGGTAGGTTAAGGACACTTGTAGCTCCAGGTGAAGCTGGTGTTTCTATCGATCCTGTTTTCAGAAAACAGACTTCGTAAGTAGACTCTAGAGAAGGGTAACACGAAGATAAGCTTTGCTCTATGCTGCTTACATTTGTTGATTTATTTACCCATGCGAACGTGTACCATGTGTTCAACAGGTGTCTGAATTTGAGAAATATTGAAGTTTTTACACATTTCATAAAACTTGAAGACGTTAAAAAGTAATGTTAAACCTTATTGTGAGAAATTTATATTAAATTCAACATTTTCACAGCTGAAATAGGCTAAATTATAGCAACTCTTTCCTTAAATTCTCCTATCTTGGGGGGGGTGAGAGGTGTCATTCAGAATAACATTTTGACTTCTTATGAAATAGTGATATTTCTCCTTTTTTTATGGTTTTCACTGCAGGAACTTGAAGAGTTACCTTTGGAGCCAGGTACTGGTTTTTTGTTTTTGTGTTTTTGGTTGTTTTTTTTTGTTTGGTTGTTTTTTTTTGTTGTTGTTTTTTGTTTAAATTAAAAAAAAAAAGTCCTGGGCATTGAAGCAGTTTCATTCTTCATTTAATTCTTTTTGTGTGCCTGTATTCTTTTTTTTTTTAAATGCATTACTGTAGTGTACATGATTATGGTGGACAATCCAGGTCATGCAGGGTCATAGAGATTGGAAACCCAGTCATATCACCAGATCTGTGAATAACCGCTTTTTGAAAACATGTATTTAATGTGATGAAATGGTTCCTTAGAACTGTTACCTACAGAGGAGTTAAGGAATGAGCCTTAAAGATGTAAAGGTTCTGAAAACAGATCTTGTGATATCACACTGTACTGTAGTTCTATGATTCTAAATACAGGAGCGTAGGTAATACATAGCTTTGGTACCGAACAGAAATTAAAGAGTGACTGGACTTCAGAAGAAGGAGTACACTGTCATCACAGGAATTTTCTACAGATCCTATTCAGTTTCTGGACTGCAAACGCACTCGTACACCATCAGAAGATGCCCGGTTCTCATGTTGGACTGTCTGCTAAAAGA
>NW_009209172.1:0-1454 GCF_000690835.1 Fulmarus glacialis
TTCTTGTACATGGGCGTCACATTGGCGAGGTGGGGTTTGTTCTGGCCTCTGGAGGGATTCCTGCCTGAAGTTTTGAGAGCAGCAACAGGGACAGCCACATGTGACCAAGTTGCCCAGGGTGCCTGTTTTGCTCCCAGAGCAGGGAACGTCCCACAGCCCAATATCTGGGTCCCAGCACCCCAAGAGCCTGGGTCCCCCCCAGCCCGCCATGCACAGGGAGTGCCTGGGGACCCCTCACCTCCCATGGAGGTGGTGTGGCACAATGGGACAGTGCAGCCTGGCCATGCCCTAGGGAACTGCGGCCGCAGGACTGGGGCCGTGCTGGACTGGGGCCGTGCTGGCCTGGGGCCTTTGGGGGCACTGTACCCCTGTGGGCTGATCCTCACCTCCTAGCCAGTGTCACAGGCTTCCTTCCAGCCCCCCCCGGCCCAGAGCTTGCTCCTCTCCCAGGAGTGGAGCAGGAGGGGCTGCCTGGGGGAAGAGAGGTGTCAGAGTTACGCTTGTGTTTGCTCAGAGGAGACTATGCTCTGTAAATAGCCTGTCTTCAGCAGCTGTTGTGGTTGCTGCTGTTGTGGTTGCTGCTGTCAGGAGAGCTAATAAAACAGGCTAGCAGAGCTCAGTCCCTTCGAGCTATTGCCTACTAGAGCCTTCCCACTCCACAGTTTCATCTGTTCTCCTAGCCTGGCCTGACATGAGAAACCTCCCCCAAAGACATCCAGGGACTCCACCCTTCAGGGACCTCTCTCCATGTCTCTGGCTTCTTGGTCCTTTGCTTTCTTTCAGGAGATGCATCTGAATGAACATGCCTGGTCCATGCGAGCAGCAAGTCAGGGGGAAATAGAAGTTACCGGCAGGGCTGAGAAGCTCTGTGGGGTTGGGAGGAGGCTCAGACCATTTGAGGGCAGTGCAAAGTCCGATGTGCAGGGAGCCGGGGCTCATACGACCCCCTGCAGTGGTGGGGTAGGACAGGGTCCCTCCGAGCTCCCCTCATACAAATGCCTGCTGTTGGAGCACATCCAGCTCAGTTGCTTGGCATACTCAGCTCCCAGGACTGCAGGAGCCCTCAGCACTGCAGGTGCCCAGGGAAACCCCTGGCCTCGGCACCTCAGCCCTCACTGGTGCCCCTTCCACAACAGAAGCCCCTCTCAGCGTGGTGTTCAACCCAGAAAGGAGCTCGACTCCCTCTTGCAGCTCCATCCTCACTTCTATCAAGGAACGTAACTGTGCAAGGCGGGAGCACGGGTCATGTTTGAGTAAACTTTGCAGTCTTCAGTTTGGATCACACATACGGTGGGATCCCTGGGACAGGGGACCAGAGACTCACATGCTCTCGCAGCGGGGCCAGTGTGCACAGCAGCCTGAGGGAAGAAACCACATCTCTGCTGGTGGGCTCCCTGTTTGGAGCTGCTCCTGACCCATGCAGATGTACCCAGGCCCGCCGGTGCTGGGAAGCA
>NW_009209173.1:0-53681 GCF_000690835.1 Fulmarus glacialis
GGGCACAGGGGGGGCGCGGACACGTCCCTGCTTACGGGAGTCTCGTTGCAAAGGGTTTGGCCGTGAGGTTGCGCGGTGCGTGGGGAGGGGGGGGGCGTGGGACCCCGGGCGCTGCCGATCGCCGCGTGGGGGGCTGTTCCGTGGGTGGAGGAAGGAGTTAATGCGCTGAATGAATCTTTGCTGTGGAAGAACGAAAGTGGTAAATTAAACGCGAATGCGATGCGGTTCAAAGCAGCAGAGCTGTGGACATCAGCATTAATTCGAGTGCAGATGTTTGGTCGAGGATCGGGATACACGGGGATGTTCTCAAGTGGTGCGTTTTTGCAAAATTCTCCAGTCTAGACAGAAGAGTTTTTAGGAATGTATGTCTGTTCTCAGGCGCTGTTACAAATATGTCATTATCGAGCAACATCCCTGTGATGATTACAGGAATTGCCTGTGTAACGCAGCGCGTGATGCATTCTCATCTAGTGCTGATCCTCAGAGAAATAACAGTTTATTACAGCTAGCAGAATGCTAGCAGAGCGCCTCAAACCACAAACCTCTTCACTTTGCTGGGTGGAAAATTCCTCCACCCACCTGATGCGTAAGTGCAGGTGATGCTCTCAGAAAGTCTTTTTTCAAAGTCTTAGAGCTTCTTTTAAGGTGAGAAGTTGTATTTTATCTTGGCCAGTCTAGAGGGACAACCTCTGAGAAATAAGCAGCGAAGAGCAATGAAGGGAAGGAACGAGCCCCTAATTCCGAAGTGTATCTCTCAGCATGGCTGTGTCTCGTGCCTGGCACAAACTCTGTGGGACTCACCAGGGCTAGGGAGCATTACTACAAAAAAGATAGTAAGTCAACCTTATTTAAGTAGAATAGCATAAAACGTCATATTTATAGTAAACCCAGCGCAGAGAAGGGGTTGGTAAGGGAATGGGTTTGTCTGTCTTGGCTTTATTTCACACCCAGTGGGGACTGCTCACTCCTGAGTGCGGATTCAAGCGCTGAAGCTCAAACCCAAACACAAACCCGTGCAAGAGACACCAATGGGGAAGGGTCAGTATCCATCCTTCCGCTGGATTATCAACTCTTCAGGGACAAAAGATTTATTATTCCCGTGTCCTGGACCCCATTCCAATTCATCCTGAAAAGGTCTAGGTTTTGAAAGCACAGTAAGGTGTCATAGCACTCTGGAAATTTCCAGACAAAATACAGAAAGATTGTCGATAAAATGATGTGCGGAATGGCTTTATGGGGAGAAGAAGGTTTTGGGAGGGAGGGAGAAATGCTTAGTACACAGGAGAGGGCCGCGGGGGTATGGTGGTACTTCGAATGCTGCTGTTGGGATGGGAAGCTTCCGTTTAAACATGGATCCCACAAATTATCTGTCTTCTGTCTGCCTGTCTCGTCCTGCTTATCTTCTAAAGTCTGTTGTTTGGCAATGACTAATCTTGTGGTCTGAAACCTCAGAAATTTCAGTGTTTCTGTTCCTAGCCCTGATTTCTTATGAGAATATGCCTATCTCGTACCTAAGCTAGAGCCCTAAGCTGGTAACTGAGTAGTCATGTGCAAATGTCAGAGACGGGGTCTTCCCCTGAAGTTAAAAGATGGCAGTTATATGATTAGTTTTATGACATTTTAGTTTGATACTTGTCTTTTATGTTTTCCCTGCCTGGATTTCTCTGTTCATAAAATGAAGATATATCTCTCCAGGTCTGAGCTGTTAAAAAGCATCCAATCTATACCTCGGATCATAAATAAATATCACTACTTTCAACTCATCTAAATTAGTTTGCTTTTCTTTTTCCTGCGGAAACATAAGCTGAAAGGCATTTCAGGACTCAGCATTGCTTAATTGACTATGAGATTACTGCTTTGCACCATTCCTTTCTATTTCTTTTTTTTTCCTCCACAAAATAAAGGCAATTACTGGGGCTGGTCTGTAATGGCATTTATTTTCAAATATAAGCATCACCATATTAGACCTTTTTGTAGTATGAATACAGGCTTATTTAACGGCATATCACTTACAGTATTGGTCTATGAAAATAGCACAAATTATCATGATGTCATGTTATATGGAAAGTCTGAAATTTTATGGCAAGCCTGAGAAGATATTTTTCTATTTATGTGTGACATAAACTAATTGCAAATGTCTGACGGGGAGTTGTTCTCCATTCAGACTCAGAAAGAAAGTCCAATAATCAGTCCAAAAATCTATTTGTTGCAGATCAAAATGCAGTTAACATACACTGACAAAATAGTGCAGTCGCTAATGCCTGATGGGCCATACTCGAACCTGTCTGCTTCTGCATGCAGAGTTAGTCATTCGAGGTGCTGAAATGATGAAGGGAGGCTTTGGGAGTTTTTCTGGGGAAAAATCCAGTCTTATTAATGTTTAAATGTTCCATGAAAACAGTTTGATTTTGACAAAACCAGATTGCAACTGGAAAAAAAAAAGGCAAAAGGTTTTTTTTGATCAATTTTGATGATAAAAGCAAAGCAGAGTTTTCACGCTAAAAGCAAAGCATAAACTTTTATTTCAATTTTCTATTGAATTGTGGAAAAAATGAAATTTTCTGAAAAAATTAAAGAACAAAATAATTATTTTAATAGCATTTCATAGAAATTATAAGATCGTGACCTGATATATTAGCAGTAGACTTCAGGATTCACCCACGGAAGCTAAGAGCAGTACCCTACCCAGGTGCTGAATATCTGTAGCCTTGCTCATGTTTAATCAACAGCAACAGATGCGATAATAGAAAAATTGGTGATTTCACACAAGTCAGAGAGGTAAAGGGGAAGCTTTTAAACTGCCTCAGCAAAAACACCTTTTGAGGGGCAGCGAGAAGACCTCTTGGCAGTATTTAATACTCTTTACTCAGCTTCCCTGACAGTTCAGAAAACTGTAGCTGAAACAAGGCAGTGAGTTTTGTTTCTAACAGCTGCTCAGAAAGCCTTGAGTAAGGGGAGAGAACGAGCTGTCCCTTCCCTGCTAGCAGCAGTCGGTGCTTACCAGGTTGTTCAGAACAGACCCTTCTCATAAAATCACGAGGCTTCACCCTCCCCTCTCTGAGACTATGGGAATTTGGGGTAACTACATGGAAAACAATTTTGCACTGGTTTAAGCGACACGGAGCAGCTCTCCTTTCAGTAGCCAGTTTCTGAGCACTCGGTCAGGAGTTGTTTCTGGTGCAGGCGGGAGGATGTTTGGACGTGGCCGAGATCAAAGCGCAGGTCTCCGTTTCAGGCATTGGCAGGTAATGAAACGCAGAGCGAGGACGTGTTCCCCGGGCAGCGACTCCTGCCGCGGGGCCCTGCTCCTGGCTGCGACCCTCTTGCTCTGCTGTAATGAAGCTAATTTACAGGCTGAGACGATCTCACAACCGGCGGCTTATTTCCAGGCTCGAAGGAACGTTTGCACCAAATCCTGAGGTTCATCTGCTGATGTGCAAGATATATATTCATTAAATATTTGTGTAATTCACAAACTTTTCCCATTTTTTCTCCTGTCTGAAGTCCTGGTGCACTAGTGACTTTCCATGGACACACGTGAAGGTGATGAACTACGGAGCTTGTTTAGCTTATCGGTGAGGAAACTGAGGCACGTGCTCGCTGCACACCTGGCAAAAGCGTGTCCATAACCAGTAATAAGAGAGGAGTGCTCCGTCTGTTCAGACTATTCAGCTCTTTGCATGGCTGCCCACGTGGCCAGGTATTTGCCATTAAATAAGATGATTAATTCCTTGACAAGTTGGTATCTGGCCTAGCAGTCCGACATTTCATTTTGGCATCTGTGGCTGCTTTGAGGAATGCAGCGCTATAGATTTTTACTAATTATCTAATAGCTTTTCAATCTCTTGTTTCAGTACGTGGAACTGGTGTTAATTAATTACAGATCTTCGGCATACCATTCTTAACTGATTCCCCTACTAAATATGTTTAACACTTGCCTTGGTTTCCTGTACATGATTCATTTGGTTGGTAAGTGATCCATCTTTGTTTGCTGTCAAAGTCTTTGAGTTGGAAGGGGACTTTAATCATGCTACTTGGCTTTTCTGAATAGGGAGAAGAAATGGAGTCAAATAAGCACGCAATGGTAATGCAGTCAAAGAAGAACTATGGCCTGGGTTTCTTTCACCAATAAAAAGTTGTGCAAGCTTCAATTTCCCTTTGATTTTCATAAAGAACATACTGGAAACATCTATTCAGCCAAAGATGTGAAATTAAAACAAAGAAACAAAAACATCTTGAAAGGAGGAAAGAAGGCACTTTCCCAGCTTATGTGTTAATTAAGACCAGTCAAAGAAAACTGCTTCAAAAGGAAGGAGGAAGCCAGTGGTAAGCACGGCTGCAACTGCTTTTAATAGGCTATAGCAATGACATGCATGGAAGACAAAGTCATAGCAGGCATTAATGCAACAATGTCAGTTCAAAGGGTACAGTGAAAAAGTTGGAGGCAAAACTGAAGTTACTGAATAGTAAAATCGTTTCACTAGCATATTTGTTAGCAGCAGTATGGGACAAAGGAACTTGTTTAGCAGAACACGATCACCTTGAGAACTATAAACACTGCTGGTTTAAAGATAAAATCAAAGGCCTTGAGAGCAAAGCAGAAGTAGACATAAAAATATGCGTAGCTGGCTTTCCTGAAGGCGAAGAGGTTTGCATCCCTGTCAAACAATTCAGAAAGAAGCTGTTAAGTGCCCCAGGTCACTCTTGCACCCTTAGCACCCGAAAAATGTGCAGGGCTGCATGAATATACAGCAGCACTGGTAGGTTTTCTGCGCATCCCATCAGCAGTGGAGGTCTGGGAATCTGGCAGGAGAATTTATTCCTTTCCCCTCTACAAAAAAGCTGAGTGCAACATACAACATACTATTATAAATATTTTACACAATAAAAAAAAGGATTTGTCTAGCAGCAGAAGACAGCACTGTTATTATGTTCTTTACATGCATATTTGTTCTCAGTGCTTTCAGCCTGTCTCTCTGATCCAGCTGTCTGGGAAACCAGCTGGTAATTTTCTATTTCTTTTGACAGGCAGTTCAAGCTCTTGCTTTAAAAACTTCCCAGGTCCCTTCATCAGAGATCAGCAGCACGCGTGCATTTTTTCAAGATAATGATGACTACAAGGAAGTCCTAAAATCAAGATAAGGGTCTGTCCTTGCTTTGTTCCAAACTGGCACACGACACAGTGAACACAGAGTAAATTAGTGATGACACACAGTTTGTTGCTATCAAAAACAGCATTCAGAGAGATGCAGCTGACACACTGGAGAGAAGCAATCATTACCCTCAGGGAGGTTTTAGTGTCAAAAATGTATGAATGCATATCCACTGATAAAAGTGTGGCTTAAGCTACAGTGTTCAGACCATATCATATTCTCATGCGATCTAGGTGTCAAAGGCCACAAAGTTTTCCCTAGATAAGCTCACACCACCTCTGTATCTGGAGAGGATCTTCCACTTCGATCTGAAGACATGAAGGTCTGAAAAACGTACATCCTTCATGGTTTCTTCTCACATTTAGTCATCCTCCACATGAAAAAACCTACATCTTGTTGCTAACTTAATGTTATCTAGTTTCAGTTTCCCACCACTGATTTCTGTGGCTTTCTCTGGCAGAGGTATCCTTCTCGTAGCTGCTGTATTCTTCCTGAGAAAGTGCTTCAGTGTCACAAGTACGTTACCTCTTAAACTCACTTCTGATAAATAAAAGATATTAAAACTCTTTATAGTTCTCACCAAAAGGCATTTCCACCAGGTCTCATGCTGTTTTTGGAGTCTCTTATTTTGCACATCCCCTTGACATCCTTTTTCTGTGTTGTCACATGGAGAGGCAATATTCAGCCTCTTGTACCTATTCACTTGTTCCTAGCATATACATTGTGGGATCATTTTAGCTCTCTTTTCTGCACCAACGCATTAGAGGCTCCAGTGGAGCTGCCTGCTCATGTTTTTCCTGCTTCCTAGCCAGTTTATTAATTTCAATGCAAAAATATTTATTGGATTACTAGAGTAATGACATCTACAAACTAGCAGAACTTGTTGGTTGCCAGCAGGTGACTGCCCTGTACTTGGTTCCTTCATCTCCAAAGGAGAAATAATGTTTCTACCGCTCTTAGACTATCTTGTTAGCTCAGACTAATCGTATCACAACGTTGGAAAGCAGTAGTTGTTTAATCTTTTTGCGATTAACAGGGAATCTGGAGCACTTATAGATAGATCTTTTTGAGGATACTGAAGAGATTTATGGTTTTTGCATAGGCTGGTAGCCTTGGTCAGTATGACAACATTAACAGACAAAACCCTGATGCATTAGTGTTGCTTTCGGACGGTCTGTCCCAACGTATCTGTACGGCAGGTGTGGTCAGTGGATTGAAATTCGCTTCTGCACTGTTCGCAGTATCACTGTCTGTAACGAAGGATTATTATAAATGCATTTGATTTCTTATATTTCTGGCATACCTCCTGATAATAAAAGTAGCTTACAGAGGCTGTATTTACATGGTAAATACCTACTCTGTAGGTACATGCCTATTTGTTCTGCTCACAGTATACGTGCAGCTGGTTGCTCAGACCTGGTTTGTGTTCAGTGTTTTCACATTGAAGACAGAGAAATTGTGAGTCTGGCTGTAAAAGACCACAGTGAAGTACCCAGAGCTGGCCCATCACCGGAGCTCATGCTCCAGAGGGACGGCCAGGAGAGCTGGGGAAAATCATCTCAGCATGGAGAGTCAGACCTGAGACTTAGAGGGCTGGTGCCCCCCAGATGTAACCTGGTCGTAGATGATTTATTGCTTTGTCTTCTCTTCCTTTAATCCCAGGTCTCCTTATACGTGAGGAGATCTTACTTCTTGGGCATTGCTGTTGAGCCCAAAAAATTCAGACATGGTGGACTGCTGTGGTCGCCTGAACCTGCAGAAATGAGTGCGCGGTTCCTAAGTGTCCTATGAGTGAACCCTGTATGCCCAGGGAGCTTGCTGGCCTTTGTATAAGACAAAACGCATGACCCTGCTTCTGTCAAAGGAGATGTCACAGCAAAGGGCTGAGTCTCCTCCATGATCAGTAGTTACCTGGGATGTGAGTGTTGGCACAAAGGTTTGTTTTATTGAAGGCTCTGTCCTGTGAGCAGCCAAGTTGAAGGCCTGGAGTCATCACGAAGAAGCTTCTGGATCTGGCTCTGCAGAAGAAATCTCTATTAACAACTAAGCCCTGAGGTTTTTCAGACTGCTGTTTTGTCTCGATGCCAGGCTTGTGTCCCCGAGTTGTGCCCCGAGGATCCAGCCAGAGTCAGAGCAACCTGCAGGATTCACTGGGGCTGCTGCTCCTCTGCTCACCCTGCCCAGAAAAACACAACCTCTTGGGATGACCCCAACATTTTTTGTCTCCTTCTGTAACCCAGGGAGCTACGATTTCACCATAAGGCATGTGACAATGCAAGCAATGACGGCAATGGTTTCCCATTTTATAATTGCCATGGCAACTATATTGTAACTTAGACCAGCAACATTTGATTTCTGGGGTTTTCTCTCTTAAAACATGACATAATTTAGCATTCAAAGCCATCCCACCACCCCGTTCTTGCACCACCCTGCCAGCCGCGCCATGCAACAACATTTTGTTGCAGCAGCACTTTTGGAGACTCCCATGCATAAGGTTACTTGTTCTCCACGTTTCTTCCCAAATAATGCAGCATTTCAGAAGGGAGGACTGTGTTTGGCAGGTGTTTTTTGGAAGGGAGTATCTTGTAATTTTCCGAGCCTCTGTAAAAGTGCGTGTTTAAGGTCAAGTCCTTTAGCTGTTCCCTCTAAATTTAGGGTACTGAGCTTAAATTCACTGTATAAGGCATGTCCAGAGATGAGACTGCTCTTTTCTCAGCTATCAATAACTGTGCTGCCTGCAGCTTACTGTGGTCTTCAGATACCATGCAAAACATGCAATTCAACACATGCAAAACAGGGAACTAAAATCTGTTTACCCAGCATGGATCAGAGGCAGTCCTATTTTTAAGCCTAGCTCGGGAATGTGGGTAGCAAAGTGTCTCAGGAGGAGGAAATCCAGGCTGGAAATGGTGGGAAGCCATGGCAAGGCAGGACAAGCTTTTTGCCTGAGCCGTGCTGCCGGTGGGCAGAGCCGTGGTGGCCTCGGGGCAGGCAGGAGAGGGGCAGGTGGCTCCATGCCCGGCTCCACGCGCTGAAGAGAAATCGGCAGCGACGGCTGGACCCCGAGGCCTCTCTCCAGGAGGAGCTCGCTTCCCATCACGGCTTGCTCTCGCTGAAGCGCTCATTTTCAAAAAGTCACAGCTAATTCTGCCTCCTGCTTTCAGCCCTCCTGTTTCATTTGTAGTCCTGCCCTTGATCCAAGGCCTGCTCTGAAACCTCCTGAAGTCAGGGAAACTGGGAAACGTAACCTCCTAACAGCTCTCCTCTAATTAGCCTCAGGTTACAGGCAGTGTGGGGGAAGGCAGCTACCATAGAAAAAGGGGTTGGAGTGGACGGCGTGTCCTGTGGGAAAAGCTCAAGTCCTGGAAGGAAATACTGGCCATCGTTATGTCAAGGGTCTCTGCTGACACTTCATCATGTTTCTGTCTGAAAATGAATCATTTGCTGTTACAAGCAAGTTCTAAGATGATTAAATGAAGTGGAGGAGGGACAGCAGTATTAGCCACATTTTCAGTCTGCAAAAGGGATTTTTTTTATGTTCTTGATATTTTCCATTTTACCTCTCGACTAGAAAACATAACCTTCTGGTTTACGTGCCCCTCGGGGGCTGTGTTCACCTCCCGGCTCTGCTGGGTAACTCTGGCCAAGCCATTTTGGCTCAGGAGTTAATGGCTTTGCTTTCACATCCTTCATCTGCTTGTCTCCTCAGATCAGCATTCCCCAAACTCCACCAGCCCATAGGCTAGGGACAACAAGTTTTCCAGGCAACCCCACACTTTGCTCTCCCTGTGAGCCTCAGTTTTAACTTACAAATTTCCTGTGCTTGTGAGCAGCATCGGGGCAAGTTCCCACGAGCCACAGGCTAGCGTGGCCAGAGGGGTGACATTTCAGTGCAGGAGCTGTTGATGTTAGGATGGACACCTAAAGCCTTGGGGCCAGGTACTTGGAGGAGCACTGGTGTCATGCCAACTGTGAGTATTAATTATTATATTAGTATATAACGAGCTTATTGATCGGGGAGTTCTTCATGCTGTAGAGAGAAAAACAAGCCTTAAAAACTGCCTAAATCCTGAAGCAGAACGGGATTTAAGGCATAGGTCTCTTAGTATTTCTAACCAGCTTGTTTAAACTGCTTCTTGCATGGTGTGCTGGCCTTTCTCGGTTTGATGCCTAGCCATATACTTCCCCCTCGTTATACAGTCTAGATGCCAAAGATGCCAGGTCCTACAACTCTGAGTAACAAAATCCTATTAACTAACTGCTAACATAATTCTGTGTCTAAAACGTAAGACATTTCCTTTCCTAATAGTGTCAGTAGATAAACATGCTAGTGATGTGAGGCAGTCGGATGTAATTATAACAGGAACCAGGAATGGGATTAAAAAGTTCCAGGTCAGTTGTGTCTCTTGAAATACGACTTTGTCCCCCAGAAGAGCTCATCTGTATACCAACCACCTGATTTCCTGAGCTGCCATAGACAAGTATGGAGCACAGCCTGCCTGTTCTGCAGTGACTGCCAGGAAGATGCCCCTTGTTGAAATTTTTAAATTGAAAATAGGTTTGGGATGATTTCCTTGACCAGTCCTCCCCGGTGGACCTTTGAACTCTGAAATGCTCCTGCAGAGGATGTGGGTTACCCCTGTGAGGAATCTGACTACCCAAATGCACAGTCGTTCTCAGTTTTCCCAAAGTGGTATTGCTTTCATGTTGTCAGATAAGAGATACTTGTGGTTAAGAGTGTAATGCAGTTTCAATAACAAATATCTCTATTGTTCAGTCTAGTTTTTAATAGCTCTGCGATCCCACTAGCGTATAAATAAGGGGAACTAAAATATAACATAAGCCAGTGGTCGGAATTCATTCCTTGTTCTCGATCCTCTTGTTCTCATGCACAAGCAGCCCCTCTGAGATGCTGATCTACAAACAATGAGACTCTTCAACAAGATTCAAGAACAGAAACTAGTACTTTATTTCAATTCTCAGCAGCTAATTTTCAGACTAATTTATCATACTGCTGACCAAACCACCACTGCCAAGTTGGCACTTAGGGGAGGGCACTTGGATGTGGTGGAGATGGCGCCAATCTAAGCCCCAACTAAGGTAATACCTGAGCAGAGTGTTTATTCTAAGAACTAATTTTTCAGAAAACTGATGGCATTTTAAACTTTGCTAGCACTTTTTTACTGGGAATTCAACATGCCCTGATGGTCCAGTCCTGCTGTGTGCTGTCTGTGTCCAAGCCCTAATAAAAATGCCAGTTCCCAGTGGAGGACATTAGATTCATAGAATCATAGAATCATAGAATCATAGAATGGTTTGGGTTGGAAGGGACCTTAAAGATCATCTAGTTCCAACTCCCCTGCCATGGGCAGGGACACCTTGCACTAGACCAGGTTGCTCAAAGCCCCATCCAACCTGGCCTTGAACACTTCCAGGGATGGGGCATCCTGTTCCAGGGCCTCACCACCCTCACAGTGAAGAATTTCTTCCTTATATCTAATCTAAATCTACCCTCTTTCAGTTTAAAGCCATTACCCCTTGTCCTATCACTACATGCCCTTGTAAAAAGTCCCTCTCCAGCTTTCCTCTAGGCCCTCTTTAGGTACTGGAAAGCTGCTATAAGGTCTCCCTGGAGCCTTCTCTTCTCCAGGCTGAACAACCCCAACTCTCTCAGCCTGGACTCGCTCCAACGGGTCCATGTCCTTCTTATGTTGGGGGCCCCAGAGCTGAACGCAGTACTCCAGGTGGAGTCTCACGAGAGTGGAGTAGAGGGGGAGAATCACCTCCCTCGACCTGCTGGTCACGCTTCTTTTGATGCAGCCCAGGATACATGTCTCAGCCACGTGATTCATTGCCACGTTAAAGCTATCACAGCTTGCTCCAAATGCACAAATGTGGGGTCTAGGCAGGAGGGTGAAATGCTGCCCTGAGATACTGCACTGGTGTTCCTTACCGTACAACTGTACCAGCTCTGCACAATATATACCCCAATTCACTATGCCTCCCAAATTAGGTTATTTGCAGTACTATAATGATGTGCCTGTGCTGTTTCCAGATGAAGAAATGGCTTGTTTGGTACTAGCAAGGAGGTCTGTACTGGACTGCCCAAAGAGGCACTCTGTGCTATGTGAAGCCACCAGCAGACAGTACTGCATGTGCCTTGGGGACCGGGCATGTGATGCATTCAATACATGGTCCTGTGAATGCACAGATGAGGGGTCAGGGCATCACAGGCTGCTAAGATGCCATTGCAGGAGTCTGGAAATAACTCTTTGCAAGATCAGATCTTGAAAGCAGAGAATCACCCGCAACCTCAGACCTCTTGCTCAGCAGAGCCCAAATAACAGCCTTAAGTCAGATGAAAGTTTTGGAGCCCTGAGCACAGGACTGGTGTGTGAGACCTAAGAGAGTCCATCTGTATGATTAGAAACTCAGCTGGAATAACAGTGTTACTAACTCATATACGAAGACAGCTTCCAGACAAAAGCAGGCAGGGCTAATGCAATCCAGTGGGCCATATTTTTCTCGCCTCAGGAAAACATTCTGTGAGCAAGTGAATTTCTTGAGTCTCGGCGATGGCAGTAGCCCGGTCATGAGGATCAGGCAGAGGCACTGACAGACTAAGCCATGGGACATCCTAAGAAGTATCTTGGTTTTAAACCATTTTTTGAGACGCAGCATCCCCACGTTGCTGAGGGATGCTTCCCACTGCCCTTGAGAAGCTGTGGTGCCCTTTGCTCCTCGTTTTATGGGGCCAGCCTCCAGCATGCCTCTTCCCTTCCCGCTCAATTCCCCTGGAGCTACAGCCTCACTCAACAGCAATTGGAATGGTACCTAAAGCTAGCAAATATGCTGGGAAGCTGAAATTGCCCATTCCTTAGTTGTCTGTGCATCTTCTCTGCTCATGGAACTGAAGAGCAGAAAGAAGGTTTCAATTTTCATATTGCAGAATATGGCCCTGCATCCTATGTGTGTCATACCACCTTTGATAAAATTACTTCTGAGCAATAGGGACAAAGGCAGGCCTTTACATGTCCATGCCAAAGCAGAGCCCTTCAAAACAGTGGAATAAACGATCCTGGGAAGGTTGAAGCCTCAGCCGGGGATGGCAGACAGGGTCGCCCCGCAACATCTGTCCCTCACACAGAACAAATCACAGTCACACGTGGCCGGACCGGCGGAGCTGGTGGGTGCAGATGGTGCAGACCCAGGGAAATTTGCAATTCCAACAGCAGATGGCACAGTCCTAAAACTAAAATCAGCCTGCAAGGCAGCCACGGGGAAACATTGCCGGGGCTACGAATCTGAAAGCTCCTGCAAGGGGATCTTGTCAAGTGAGTCTACTGATTTGTCAACATAAGCAAATTGTTTTTGAAAACAGTGTATTTTCTCTTTAGGAGAAATCATTTATAAAAGAAACTGCGAATATGAGACAATCTGGTAGCAGTGGAGTTTAGTTTAAGACTCTCAAGTACAGCTGACAGCTTAAATGTAATTATAAGTTTTTTTGGCATCTATGCCTCATAAAGCACTCTTTTAATTATCCTTGTATGATCTAGAAACAATTTATAGTGGTCATAGATACAAAGAAATTCTATTTACTGGAAGGAAAGTGAAACTCCAGAATGATTTAATTGAATAGTAATGTCTTAAATTTGCTTTCATGCAGACCTAATCCTTTCGTGTTTCTTAGCCATCATCCAGAATCTTACAGAATTAGGCATAAAAAACATGTTCTGTTATGTTCGGATTTGTATGAACTAAGTGAGATTTGAGTATATCAACCCCAAAGCCCCCAGCCCTGTACATATGAGAAAAGCAGTGCAGCAGACTCGGCGCTTTGGTTCCATTAGCATTAACAAGATTGTTGGGCAAATACACTTATTTTGGCACTTTTTCTACAAACTTACAGAATAAAACCTAGAGATCTTCCCTCAATAGGCAGTATGGTAAGCCTGGATGTAAAACCCAGGACAACCATTTCATGATGTTTAAGGAATTAAGAAACTAATCCATCCTTTTGATGCACTAAGGAATTGCTAGAGGAATTGTCTAGTGGTTGGATCAGGAAACTGTGAGTCAAGGCATCTGTTCCCCCCTTTGTCAGTGAATCATTTCCTCTTCTTCGAGTCCCACAAAACACCCAGACAGAATCTGTCCCCAAGTAAAATAAACTCTTTACCAGATTCGGTCCCCATGTAGCTCCCAGGCTACTGCTTGTGGTAGAAGGTTTAACGTGTGCTAGGATTGGAAAGCTTTAAATGTCAAAAGAGAAAGATGTGTTGTGGTCCTGTATGTGAATTTTCCCTCTGCAGGTATCACAGAGCCCCGAGCTCTGTTATCAGCTGGCCTGTGATAGCACATAGAAGCAGCAATCTCAGCATGGTCCTCATTGCGGTAGATGTCATAGAAGTGCAGAGAAAAAGACTTTTCCAGTGCTAAGCAGCACATAATTTATATTAGTAACATTTAAGGACTGGACTAACCACCTCGGTTAAGGATTTGGTGACTTTCTTGCAGTTAGAAAGAGGCTGCTGTATTCAGAGAGTGGTTCAACCCACAAATTTAAAATCTTTTCCTTGGGATAGGATGAATTGTTTTCTGGAGCTGTCTGTCTCCACTGTTCATAGAAGGAAAAGTCAAGCGATTTTACTCCTAACTTACTGCCTCAGTTCAGTGCTTGAATGGGCGTCCTTGACTCCTGCTGCAGGCGTCAGACCACATTAAGCACCAACTCCTTAAGTTTAACAGAAGCGTATTTGCCACTGTGTTGTACTTTCAACAACTATAGTTGCTACTGCTGTTTTTGCAGTTGCTACACATTCCCTGACCCCCCCCCCATGACTGCCCCCCAAGGACTGCTGCTGCTCTTCTGTTCAGTGGTGTTTGCCCAGGAACCAGCATCTTCCCAGAGGCAGACTGCGGCAGGCAAACAGAGAAACAGTGCGATGCTTTACTGCCCAACACACTAATCGGTCATCCTCTCCCACTGCTAATCAAGCAAACAAAAATATGTGCTCTCAGAGATAACAAGGATTAAAGGTTTTGCAGTTATTTCCCACAGGGATTCCAAGCATTCCCATATTTGCAGTAATTCCCAGAAGTTTACGTCCCCGTTGCCTATGCAGGGAGAGCAACGGTCTTCAACATTCAGAGAAACACGAGTTCTGAGTCAAATAACTTTGCAGAAATGTCTTGAATGTTTGGGATTCCTCCTCCAAAAGTATCTGTCTGACACAAGAGGAGGTTAATCTCACCTAGCTGCAGCTTTCTAAAAGTTAGGCTGGTGAGCAGGAACCCTCAGTAACCGATGGAGGCAGTGGAGCAATTTCAGACAATGAAAGTATGAAAGAAATAATGCCTTAAACAAGGGAATCACAACGGTCTATTCTTTTCTTCTGCTGTTTGTCTTAAAAACGATTAAAACTGTAACTTTCTCAATGAGAAAATAATTTTCAGTTTCATTTCTCTATAAAAATTCAGTTTGCATTTGCCTGATACCTTCCAGTATCTTTTTTTTCTACTTATCTGTCATCAGAGGTTGTTGTGGTTCAGGTATATGAATGTAGGTACCTGGATTGTAGATGTTTACATCTGACCGAGCTATCTTAAGCTCTACTTGCAAACACTTCTACTGAATGGTATTTCTTATTCTAAGGTAGAGTAGGCCTAATGAACAGCACCCCAGAAATGCATATTTCTCCCCATTAATAATGAGGAGAGCCTGGGGTCACTAGCTCTGGTGTAGATATCTGCACTGCAAATGTCTAAAATTAGGTGGGATAAATCTCATGCAACAAGCTTGATACTTTAAGCCCCTATTCAGCAAAGCACTTACTGACAGCATAAAATGAAGCCTGAGCTTAAATGCTTTGCTGAACTGAAGCCTCAGTTGCTTAAGGAATGAGAAGACAGTCATGGGGGATCATAGCAGTTAGACTTGCACAAGGCTTATGTTGAATTTCCACCATGCAGTCCTACGTACCATTCTATTCCCCTACAGAAAACACTTTTCTTCCTTCAATTTCCTCCTCCAAACACATTTATTTCCGAACCCTCCTGGCGCTCGCTCTCCCCGGCTGAGTCACACACGCAGTGTAACCCAAAACGGGGGCAGGCGAGCGAGAGGCACCGCAGACTGCTGGGATTCGCAGCTCTTCGCCACTGGCTCTTATCCTTTTGTTTTTGCTTCAGTGTTTAGCATCAAATTCTTCACCGCTTGGCTGAAAACTTTACTCGAGAGTGGCAGGGCTGCATAAATATGTGGTGGTGGGATGAGTGAGCTTCACGTAATTTGGGGCTTGGCTTGTAAACTACTGGGGGCAGGTAGCCAGAGCTGAAAGCCCGGCCTCGTCAGGCGTGTTTGCGCTAGCAAACTCCACGCTTGCAGGGTACAGGTCCAAGCACAGGCACCAGTAGCCACATCACGGTGTTGGCCCGGGCCACCGTGCCATCCAGCCCCAAGACACTCTTTGTGTCCTGCAACCTCCTCCTGGCTACCAGGAGAACCTGGCTTCGGGAATAAACCTTGAAGTTATACTGATTATTCTTTATAGTCATCTTGCACCTTTGGGGCAGAGACCTAATCATCACTTTTATGCAGAAAGAAGTTACTGCAGTCATTTCCTGAACTTGGCCAAGGCTTTTGAATAGAATAGAACAGAATAGAATAGAAATTTCAGTTGGAAGGGACCTTCAATGATCATCTAGTCCAACTGCCTGATCACTTCAAGGCTGATCAAGTTAAAGCATGTTATTAAGGGCATTGTCCAAATGCCTGTTAAACTCTGACAGTTTGGGTGCAAATAATAAATAATGGTAGTGATTTATTATTGTTGTGCTCATGCCTTAAAGGTGTTAGAGATGTCAAAATACTCAAATCAAATTGACATGCTTTGTTTATATGTGCCATCTCAGTGCTACATGAGAAGTGGAGAAATGAAATTACTAAACTGAAATCAGCCATCAGCAAGAATTGCTGCAATCCTGAGGATGTGCAGAGTGCAGACTAAGTGGAAATTTATAACTGTAAAAATACAGGATCACCAATGTGATACTTTTTTTCCCCTGTTCTCACAATTTAGGCTCTGTAGTCCCTGCTGGTCAATAAAATTGATGGAGGTGCAATACTTGGGATTGCAATATTGATAATGACAGACACCTGAATTCCACTCTTCATTTCACACAACTAGTTAACCACCTAATACACCAAATAGGTAAATTAAACCCAATAGTAGCAAAACAAATGTAATTGAGAATTCGACTGTCATTGCCATGGGCAAGGTGACTACGTTAAGGGATGAGGGAGACTGGGGTCAGCATTACCTGAAATAATCAGCAATTGTCTGGGCTAAAGTACATTATGTTTCTTTCCATAACTCCCCAGATCTGGTTCCATTTCCTTGTGTCGAGTGCTTATGCCATGCTTACAAATGGAAGTATGAGTCATTATCAAATGCCTTTTCACTTGTTTTTCTTCTAGTATTTTCTATAAAATGAATGGTTGTAGATGTCCATGTAAAAAAATTCAAATCATTGTATCTTTCACTCCATTAGCGCTGAACAGCTTTGGAAGATAATGAGGCATACTTAAGTTTCTGTTTTTCCTTCTTGATGATACATTTAGAATTTTTAAATGTGAAAAAAAAAAGATTTTTCTTTCAATTAATCCATGTGTCAAGTTTTCATTATTAGATTTTTATACATTTAGCAATAAATATTATATTTTTATATTCCCCCCACCTTTTATTTGCAAGAAACTATGTCAGTATTTCCAGTAAATTGCAGGCTGGGAAATAAAGTGTGAGTGTGTTATAACTTTCTGAAATGCTCTTTGGTAACATAAATAAATACTTTTGGAGTTTTTTGAAGTGGAAGAACCTTTCTAGTGGAAATAAAAATGCTGTTACGTGATTGCTGAGAAATACTTATTTAATCTCTTTGATGAGTTTTCAGGAAGAAATGAGTTAATAAGATTTTGTTTGCTCATTTGTTTTTCTCTTTCAGTATATTATGTATGAAATATTACTGTAAAATAACCTGTACAGATACGTTTAATTTTGCATTACTCTAAAAGCAGTATCAAGAACAAATTTACCTGCAGTTCTTATTTCTGGTTTTCAAGTGCTCAAAATGTAATGAGTAATTGAAAGCTACTAGCAGTGCACAAAAATCTATAAATTCAATAGAAGTAATTAATCTCCCTCCTTGCATAATTCACAAGGTTTCACAATTCTCTAGCACTTCTCTTTTATATAAGACAACAACTGAGTCAGAGACTTCAACATATTTTGTTATAAGCTCATTTGGTGCACAGTCCCTGTTTGCTTTCTGACCATGGTCATAAGATGATCTACGTCCAATTAAAACTCTCAGTCTGTGAACTAGATATTTATTACACACCCCTGATGACTGCATACAGAAAAATTGCATAATGTCTTTGTAAATCTTATTTGAATGAATGAGTTGTTGAATTAAAAAATGATGTAAAGCTTAGTCCTGCCCTTTCATATGTTATACTTCACTACACACTTTTGAGAATTAGCAGTTCTGCTTTCCCCACGACACCCCAGGAGGTAACAACCGAGCATTCAGGGTCATACTCTGACTCAGTGGTTATTATACAAGGAAGGTACCGGTTAAGGAACCAGAATTTAGGCTGTTTATATTGAAGCCAGTATTCCCTTGGCATTTATTTTGGTTTCATAGTATTTATTTGGGGGGCAATAAGGTTTCTGCCCACAGAAGGGAACTGTTGTAAAATCTAAAAATACGATCATCTCATGCGTGGCAACATCCTGGCCCTTTAAATACAAGGAAAGACTATTTTTTGTGTGAATTTATGGCACATGCATTGGCTGTGAAACTGTAGTTCCCATGTGCATCAGTGCATCACACTGCCATTGAAAACCAGCATGCCCGATGCTGAGATTGTGTAAAACTTTTTGTTTCGACGGTACTGTAGGGGCAGGAGTGAGCTTTTAATAATGTGACCTTGCTTCTTCATGCTAGTCTAAATCATCAGGTCCAGTAAATGGCTGTACCACTTCGCTGCGTTACATAAAATCTCATGTCTGGGGTTTCTCAGTACATTTCCAAGGGAAGTGAAAATAATGCTCGGTGACCTGCCTTTGGGTGTGAACTGTGCTGAAAGCAGTTACAGCTGTTGACAATGAGCCCTCGAAAACCTGTCCCACTTGAAAACCTGTCCCTCGCTTTTCACAAGAGCAAACAGGCAGAACAGATAAGGGCAATGATTTCAGCTTGCCATCCTCTGAGTCCGCAGGAGTGGCAAAATAGTCATAATCCGGCTGATACTACTCACAATAGTGTAACTGATATCCAGCTCAAGAAATTAAACATGCTTTTACCTACAGGTACATGCCCTGATACTCAGCTCACCAAAAGTCGTTCATTAGTGGTTTTTTCTCTTCCTTGGAGTAAGAGCCTCAAATCTGGAGGACAATTTTGTCTTGCTTTCCTCTGGAATTAGTCCACAAGAGACTGTGCCACTGTCTTAGATAATTCCTCTGCCACCTCTTTCTCTGTCAGCAGCCTGGTGAGATGCCAGAGGACTGGGAAGTGCATGAGGGCTTGCTGGCAGTGTTCCCGTTCATAAACTGCTCCCATGCACTGGTCAGGCATTTAATGGAAAAGTTTGCAATGGAGTTCACCCCTCCTGGGAGACAGGGCACAGCCCAGCAAGAACTCTGACCAGAAAACTGATTTCTTGTGTCACCACAGGAGGAAACCACTATTTTTAGAGATGAAAAAAAGAATATGAGTGAGGGACAAGCCCCTCACCTATTCCAGCATAGCCAAATGGTCAAGGTCCTTATTCCAGGTGTAGTGAGAGAATGTGGAAGCTTTTTACATTTAATTTTACAAACAGTACTTTTTTTCCTGAAAAAAAAAAAAAAACCACCTTTAGAAAGACCAAATCTATTTATAGATCTGGGTTAAGTTTGGCCAAAAATATTGATCCTCAAAATGGAGGCATAGTTTTTGAAAATATTACTTTGGTATTTCTTCCTGGCATTTGCCAAACTTTTCACTTTTCATTGCAGAAAGGCATCTTGACTTTTAAAATTATCCTAAATTTACAAAAGCAAGCCTTTGAAGGGTTAAGTTCTATCTCCCCCAAGAATCTTAAAACATTTTGGTTTCGATCAAAAATATCTTAGATGGTAACAAAAGTATTTCTCTTCTCCAGAAACCCCAAATTTCTGTTTCTTCGTTCAACCCAACCCAAAATTTCCTCTCTAACTATTCATTCAACCTCTGACTAAACAGGCAATGGTTTTTTTATTCTCAGATTTAGGTGGTAGACTAAAGGTCGAGTCCCTGTCCTCATGTCCAACTATTTGTAGAAAGGACATTTGAACTCCGGTCTAGGCAAAGGTCCCTGACACTGACCTGTTAGCTACCTTGGTGAAATAAATTTCTCCTGTGTTAAGCAAAAATCTCTCCCTTTTTTCCCCCTCCAAAAGGGATACACATGTTCTAGCAAACGATTTTGGTTCATATTAACCAAAATCTTCAGATAAAGGTTTCTGGAGGAAACTTTTAACCGTCTCTAGCTGCCAGGGTACTTGTGGGGTGATTTCTTTTCCTTTCATGTTCCACCAAGGGAAGAAGCAGTCACAGAGGAGGTAAATGAAATTGCTCCCCAAAAAGCAGCCTTGCTGGGGCAGGCAGGGATTCAAGCCACCTTGACCCCATGGGAAGGGGGCAGAGGGACAGCCTCGGCAGGGACAACACGCCAGCCGTCTGTCTGTCCTCACAGCGATGTAATCAGGACTGTCAGGGAGGAGGATTGCTTAAAGCCCCTATAATTTAAAAAAGCACTTGACATAATAGATATGGGAGTATTTTCCAGAGGTAGCACAATGTGAGAGTTACGGAGCCCATGCAGCGATAACACATTATATTTCTCAAAGGTTTTGAGAAGCAGTGGGAGATGCAGAAGACAACCTGGATGGAAGTTAAACCATTTATGGCAAAACACCCTCACAATTAAAAAGAGTAATTAATTGCCTCACAGCCAGAAAGGATGAAGAAGATCTCACTTCTTTTCCTCCTACATAAATAACAAAGAGAAATCAGGAAATGAGAATCTGAGAAAGAAATGGCTAAAATGCTAATTTTATTTCACGAAGTTATTAGTTACTAACTTTAAGCAATGCAGATCCAGTGCACATGAGTGAGCTCATCACAGTCATTTACAGAAGCAAAAGAGGTAGGATTCGCCCAGAGTGGTTCTTCTGGTGACAGAGAAGCAGATTTAAATAGGATTTCTTTCATGAAGAAGCTCCTTTGAAACAGGAGCCTGAACTGCCAGATTGTTATTGCAAAGTCCCAAAAATCTCGTCTCCACCTGAGGGAGGGAAGGAGGCCCTTTCACCGCATGCCCAAGGTGGGTTTTTTGTGTTGTTTTTTTACAAAGCATTATCTTTGATGCAATGCACTTGAATGCTTGGGTGCTTTGCCCTTCCCTATAAAGTAAGGATGAGTAAAGATCAGCTGTATGTGGTACAGAGAGAACGGATGATGGAAAACAAAGACAAAACAGCCTGTAGTTTGTGCCTAAGCACAAAATGGCTGATGCCTCTCCAGCTATGAGGAGGGCTGCTCAAAAAACACACATGAGTCGTAACAGAGCCAAGCTGTGCATGTGGTAGCAGATTGGTTGTTTTTTTTTTTTTTAATGTGAACCAGGACTTCCACAGGGAAAGTCTCTGTTTCATCCCACGACTCCTCACTGTCAGCTGCAGGGAATATGACACGTCGCTCCAGCCCAATGTCCCTCAGGCTGCCGGCGTGGCCCAGGCCTGAGGTCGGCCTTCTCCCAGTGCCGGGTGCTGAGGACTGTTTGTTCTTCTCCTTCTCATCCTGCGTTGTCCTGGGCACTGCTCGGGTGTTTCTCTTCTCCAGTGAAGCACTGCTGGTTGTTTTCTTGCTCCAAGGAACGTACAATGTACATGAGTGAGCTGCCTGCAGGACATGAAAGCCAACGCATTTTTTGCTGCGAGAGGGTGAGGGGAACACCAAATGTTTCATGTTTCCCTTGATTACTGTATCTCCATGAATCACATCCTCGGGAGCGAGGCAGCCTGGCTGGGGGGCACTGGGAGACAAGCATTCACAGGGTCCTGCTGCCGGCTTGGTCTGCCATGGCTTTCACCTCCCAACATCTCTCACACTCCATTATCGTACCCAACAGAGACGTTTCTCCACTCCCGGGCTGAGCCAGCGCCACTGCCTTTAACTCAGCTGCAGCTTCAGCCGAGTCAGACCAGCCCGAACTTTGTACCGTGTCACTCACGTCTGCCACCCACAGCGCGCTCCGGCCCCGCGCCTCCGCACAGGAGGAAACATGCTGAAAGCTACAGCGCTCATGGCCCATTTTTGAAAAAATTTTAATGCTGTGAAGAGCTCAGTTAACCCTGTGCATGCTGCTCTCTGTGCACGGGGAGGGGAGAGGGCTCGAAGGGAGTTTCTGTAACACGTAATAAGAGGGAGAATATATCCTGGGACCTGGTAGAAAGGCTTTGGAGAGATACAAATATGGATTATAATAGCACTTGACAACCTGAACCAAATGCAATTAGTTCCTGATATAAGGACCTTCAAGGCTAATATCAGTGCCAAAGCATGCTGAGGGAGGAGGAGGGGAGGTACCGGTTGGAAACAAGGATTTCCAGGTTCTTTTGGATGTCACTAGCACTGGTGCCATTGTGGCTGTCCAGGCAGGAGGTGTCCTGGTCTGCAGTCCAGAACACACAGCGTGTGCTGGTAGTGAAGACTTGGAAGGGGGAGAAGGAAGAGAGGGGTGTATCCTCAGGGAAGATGGAATATCGTGAGTAGGAAACGGCCGCACCATGTCTCAGATCGGCTGTTTCTCTGCCTCATCCTGCTCTCCTGCCCTGTCTCACATCATGTGCTCTGCTTATCCTTTCCCCCCCTTGTTGTTCCCTGTGTTTCCTTTCCTTACCCTCCTTTTGCATCATGCCTCCCCTTGTACCTGAGCACACATCCCTCTTCTCGGGCATCAAAGGGGTGATGGTTATCAACCACATTCTCCATCGCAAAGAAGCCAGTGCTTCAACAGTTCACTACCTACACTATTTTTTTTTAGCCCACCTTCCTGTTTGCACTCCCATCGCTTTTGGCCATTTGGTAGAGTTACAATCCTCTCATGGACCATGTAGCATTGTATTACTGAAACCATCATTGTAACTTAGACTAGCCAATAGCTAGAAGCTTTTTTGGCCTTGCTGCAGTGAAAACACATAGTAGGAGACAACTGCTGCACCCAGAAAGCTTGTAAACATGATGGCTGGGCAGCTTAAAACTTGTGGAGTCCTCTGGCCCCATTAGTGAACCTGGAGAAGAATCACACCAGCTTCCCAAGGGAGCTCCAGGTAGATACCAGCGTGGTGATGGCCCTGACAAGGCAAGGAGGTGGCCTGAGAGAGTGATGACTGCAGACAGCAGCAGGTCCTCAGCCATACGCAAGAGGTGGTACGGCTGAGCTGCGGGGCTCCTGTGATCCACAGCAGCCCATGGCAAAACCCATGGCGTGGAGGCTATCGGGCACCAGTCTGGGGCAACTGGGAGCATCGCCCTCGCTGGGATCATTGTCTATGGCATACTGACAGCCTTGGAAATGGCCTGACCAGCCAACCCATTGAACGATCCTGAGCACGGGCATGCTGCAAGGGAAGTGCAACCAGGGAGGAGGGTAGCAGCCGTCCCTTCGGAACTGTCACGGCTGCAGGCAGAAGGCTGGGTCCAGGTTAATTCCTTAATAACCATGCTGAGGAGCAAGGCTGGGGCTTGCTGACTGTTAATTCAGGTTTCCCAGACTAATGCTTCTTTCTGTTTCCTTCTCTCCCTTCCCTCTAATAAAGTTCTGCTCATTTAAAACACTTTGTTAAAGCTCGCTGCTGTGACCAGGAAAACACTGCTCGATCTGGGGTGCACAGCGTTATTTAGTCTCCCAAGTTTCTGGATGGGACATTGAGTCAGGGTTGCTTCAGTTTTCAAGGAGGCATAGTTCAAAATTGGACCCAACTTAGCAGCACATGCTGAAAGTGTTACAAAACTAAGCAGACAAGACCAAAAAAATGGGATGATGACCAGCAGAGGCGCAAAGAGGTGAGGGGTGCTCCCAGGATCCAGCAGATGTTCAACAGCAGAGTGGAGAAGAGATCTCTGAGTCAGACTCCTCTGCCTGACAACATGTCCATCATGAGACTGAGCATATAGTGGACATGGACATGTCCTGACAGATGCCAGGTCATGTATTTGGGCTCAGTTTGGCAAGTTTGAATATGCCCAGTAAAGTCTCTTACTCAGCCATTTGCCAAGCCTCTCTCTTCTTGCTACTGCCCCTTCATTTCTTCTCTTGGAAGTTCTCACATTGCAGTGCATCCATCTGAGAAGACTCACTGTCACTGTTATAGAGAGGGTGGTAGCAGGCTAGATATGACCTGGGAATTTATTACCACCTTTGCTTTCAATGCTCCGTAAAAGTATTAAAAAACATTAAAGACCAGTGCTGCATCCACATTATCCATCCATGACCTTCTCTAAAAATGCAATACCATCTCACATAGACAGAATTTCAGTACCTAGAATGGCAGAATGAAGAGAAATATAAAGTATGGAAATCAGCACTGGTAGCCCTTGATGTCTGTACCTCTCTATGCTTTGAATAGAACAAATAAGAGTAGTACTCTGATTTTTTCTTTATAATAATCTTAATTAAGACTAATATATGATTTTATTTGTCTGTCTTTTAAAATTCATTAAATTTATTACAAATTTAAAGATTAATCCTTTAGAAAGTTGGGGTAGGTTTCAGCTCTATATTAAGACTCCTGAACTTCAGTGTCTATATGCAGACCACACCTAGTATACATTTTACATGAGACCATCATGGTCTCATGGAGAGCTTGTCAGTACAGCCAATGAAGCCCAGTGAGCAATTCTGGTCACCAGTGCCCAAGGCTATGGGCTCAGCTTGGTTGCCCAGAAAAATATCCTGGGGTGCACAAGGCATTTATGTGGTGCTGTGAGAAATAACACAGCACAGAAAAGACCCAAAGTCTTTTGCACTGTTGTCCAGAAGCCAGAGAGGGCACCAAGAAGGTCTCAGGTGGTAAAAACTGAACTGCTCCTTTGCCTTATGTGTTAACATTTAGATGTAGACACCTCAACTTAGTGTCCTAAGTTGAATCTTGACTTTTTTACAGTAACTCACTGCCTCCTGCTAAGTCCTGATGTCTGAACTGCTGCTGAGAGCTTCATTTGCTCTTGTTCTCTCATGTCCTGGCAAGATAAATCCTAAAATGGCACCATTGTGAATAAAAAACAGTTCAAGGACTGCTTTCTGCCCCATGGTCTAAAGTCACGGCATGCCTTGTGACCACACAGGTAAGCAACCTTCTCCACCAAAACTGAGTGGCCACATCCAAAATGCCTGTTGGCAATGGTCCAGCTCCTGAACCATGCCTGAGCTGTGTCTGCGAGAGTGCAAGCTGGCCCAAGTTGGGGATGAGCGATGGCCAGCCCATGGGCCTCTCTGCACTTTGCTAGTATACTTGTATCCTCTGCTCAGAGTGCTGCTTTTCAGTGTTATATCCACTTTTTATGACAACATAATTTTTTAAGGCCAGGATGAAATGTGACTGAAATTTTCTGAAATATGGGTGTTCTATATAATGAAGAGAAAATCACAACCATAGTGTTGCTTCACTTAAACCAGAAGCTTTTCATTGATACCCTGCAAATGACAACTTTACTCAGCTAAGGCAAACTTGCAAAGCCCAGGAGTGCCAGGTTTTCTGAGAGCTGACTGGGTTTTGCCCTTTCATCCCACCTTGGCTTCACATTGTAAAAATGCAGATGCTTAGGAAATTGCCTCCAGGTGTTGAGTGATCTGAGTTTCACAAAAATAATAAACCTTGATCTGAGATAGATGACCCTGTTGTCAGCATAGGATCTTTAGGCTTGCAGAAGAGAACTGAAAAGGGTCTTTCTACATTCCCTTGCTGCAGCTGTAGCGCTCTTTCGGTGAGTCTCAGAGAGACGCAGAATTGCTCAGTTTTCTTGAGCAGGAGTGTCTTGCGATACACACAGAGCACAAGGCTGGTTTGGGTGTTTTGTGGAGATATGTGAACTAATTCTAAACTCCGTCATTCAGATATTGTCTGCTAAGTTAGTCCGGGCACTGTGGTGCTCAGTGTGGAGGAAAACATCTGTTTTGGAGATATGCAGCACTCATAAAGCTACGTGGTGTCTCTGCACAGCGATCTGCAATGGAGACCTGCCCTGCAGTTCTCTTCGGACATCTTGTGAACCAAAAGCACCTAGCCTTTCTGTCTTGATCTCTTCAACTAGAAGAAAGGATAATACTATTTCATTTTCTCTTAGGGGTTCAGTGTTGGTTGATTTATAAATGGAGATGAAGTCTGGAAGTCTTTACATAGAGGCTCGCTATAATGCCAGTCTTTTGTCTCATGTCTCCCAACAGACCAAATTATGCATTAGGGACATCTGATGCACAGAGTGGTAGCGCAGCAACTACTGCCCAACTGTCTTTATGGCCCATACAATATTTACTGTGCTGCCAGGTTCAACAGTGCTGGAAAACATGCATTGTAGATGCAACTGTAGAAATTGTTTAGAGCTTGCTAAAGCTTTAGTCAGAGTATATGGGATTTTTTCTTCTATAAAAAGCCTGAGTATCTGTTTAACATTCAGGAAGCAAGAAATGCTTCCAGCACTTGGAAACAGCGAAGAGCATCCTTCTGGGATCCCTGAGATGAGATACTAAATCTTGTAATGAACTTGCGCTCCTTGTTTTCCTATTACAGCACACATCGAGGGGTAGCAGTTGGGTCCCTGTACATCATCACCATCAGCAACAAAACACATTAACTCAATGCTGCTAATGAGCACCGAGTGAGCACTGGAATAGGAAGCTATGTTGACATTTAAAAGATCCCAGTTATCAGGCTCTGTGTTGCCTAATTGCAAGGGCTGTGTGGGAAGCACTGCTTCAACGTCTCTATCTAGTATGGACATGACCGGCAGGAATACACTACTCCTATGGAATGTCAGTTACTGCAGGAAACAATTATCCTTTCTGAATATTCAAAATATGTCAAAACATTCTTCCCTTTTCCCTTTTAGGGCTCATCAAAGCTGTGAGTGTGTCAACATCATTCCACCTACTCGGAGGCAGCTCTGGAATATCTGATTCACAGGCGTTTCTCTTGCTCAGCATTGAACCTTGTGCAGCTGTAGCCGACTCAAGCCTTTGCAAGTAATACAGGCAAAAATGGATTTTGCCAACCAAAGGGTGGTCTGGTCAGCATGTACCACCGTTACGTTCCTTCCCTCTCCAAAATAGGGCGCCCGTGTCCAAATTGCCTGTAGCCCTGGACTATACTCATTCCCAAACTGTGCTAAGTGTGTCTGGGAGAGGGCTAGTTGACCTAGGCCAACAGCACGTGAGGGACTATCCTACCAATTAATAGCGTAAGTGATCACGTTCTGGAGTCTGGGCCTGGGTCCTGACACTTTAATTTACTAGCAGAGATAGAGCCAGTGAGTAGTAACAACAGGATTATCCAGTGAACTGGTCTGATGGTATATCATGGACTATTATGTCTCGCCTTGCTTCCCTTTCATAGGGGTTTGCCTAGGGCATCTCTACTAGGAAGACATCCAATCTTGATCTGAAAACATCAAGAGACAGAGAATCCAACCCTACTTCTGGTAAGTAGTTCCCAGGATTAATTGCTCTTACTATTAATAATGCATGCCTGGGTTTCTTTGTATGAATTTGTTTGGCTTCAGCTTCTGGCCGTTGATTCCTGCTATGCTTTCTCCACTAGATGAAGGAGATCTTTTGCATACGGTATTATCTTGTTGTGGTGGTACTTGTACACTTTAATCAAGTCATGTCTCCATCTTTTTGATAAGGTAAGCAGAGAGATCCCTTCCAGGCTTTCACTAGAGAGAGACATTTTCTCTCATCCTCTCTCTGACCTGTCTCCAACTTTTCCCATTTAAAATATGGGCATCAGAACTTATTGCACTATGCCAATATCAGTCTTACCAGAGCAGTGGGGAGAGATAAGATCAGCTCCCCACTCCTACTCACTACTTCCTTGTTCATACATCCATGAATCACATTCTCCCCTTTTGCTTTACACTAGGAGCTCATGTTGCCGCCCTTAAATCCAGTCTGTGGTCCTTGATTTCCATGGCTGCTTGCTATCTACACAATAGGATTCATTATCTGTTCCTATAGGAGTGCCTCTACTAAGACACATCTTTAAAATTAGGTCTTTTGCACTGTCTGTGTTATAATGTCCTGGGAGCATGCTGCAAAGTAAAATCCCTGAGTTGCTCAGGTAAGATTCTTGGGCGTGGAATAAAGAAAATAAATAAGAACTGTTCCTTAGAAAATGAATGACAAAATTCCCCTTAATGTCGATAGGAGTGGGATCAGCTCATGGCATTTGTTCACCAACATGAACCTGTAACTAAAATTTCCAGGTCTACAAAAGGTGAAATCCATGCTGCTCTAATCCTTTTTTCATATGCAAGATCTTGTAACTGCTGTAACCAGTGAACACATGTCGACTCCTTCCCACTGCTACTAACAGTATTTTCTCATCTTAAAAAAAAATAAATCAAGTCTAACCTGTCTTTCCAACAAAGATTTTCTGCTCATTAAAATCTGAGAACTGCTGCATGGATTTCAGCTTGATAGGCAGAAAGTATCTCATTCGTCCCAAAGGCAAGAGTAGTCTACGTGGCTAAGCCAGCATTATGAAGTTTTTTAAGTCAAAACAGAGCTATTCTTTGAAGGACTGTGATTGTGCAATCATCAAGGCATTTTTCATGCTGGCAAGAAAAGACAAAAAGCAAACTGATCTGACGCATTTTAACTGGTATTTTTTAGATATGTAGATTGAAAGAACAGCTCTGAAACTTTTACATGAGTGATCCTTACATCTTTGGTCATACTGATTTTGATGAGAGTTTCTGCTCAGGAAAGGATTTCAGGATTTGACTTGTGCTGATATTTTCTGTGGTGATTTTTTCCATGTAAATATGAGGTCGCATTGATGTCATAACACCAAGAACTCAGTCTTGTGGCCTCATTAACAGGGGACAAGCATCTAAAAGCCTACAGGTTTTTGTGGCTAGCCAAGGATTACAGTGTAAACCCAACTGTAATACATATTGATGCTTGAAAGAAGAAAGTACATCTAAATTCATGTGAAGCTGTTGATTCCTATGCACAATACACCTTATATTATAGTGCAAGAGGTCAAAAATCTGCCATTAAAACAGGACTTGGTAATTCTGAGGAATGCTACAATTTGCATCTGAAACTACTTTTAGACACTACCTGTGATTAGTGTTCATGTAGCTGTCATTGTCAGATGTTCCCAGGAAACTATATGGTTATTATTTCCGAAAAGCGGGGATGCGCCCAGCAGCGCTCGGGAGGAGGGACGCTTCCCTAAGCCCCATGAGGCGATGGCTCCTGGTTAGGGCTGAGCACAAGGTTGGGATGTTTGTGGAGACTGGTACCTCTGCAATATGCATCTCACCGTACTTTATTTGTGCTGCCCCAGGTCCCTGTAGCACACCCAGTATGTGAATGTTTTTCAGTGATGTATTAAACTAATCAACTACCTGTCACATGATTTCGGATGCAGTTTTGCAGTCAAAGAGGAGAACTCATCCCTCTTTGATGGCCAGTCCAGCATGTTCCCATGCAGGCATGTTCTCTCTGCACTTCCTAAAAGTTTAAAACAAGCAAGTACAGTCAATTCTGTTTTATATAAACACAGCAAGAACGTGAACACGAAAATCTGTGTTAATAATAGTCTGGCCACAAAGTATTCTATAAGCAAAGGGTGGGTTTTTTTCTGTCAACGCAGTCGTAGCTGTCCCGGTGGCTGGGTGGCAGGAAGGTGTGTTAGCCCGTGGGAAACCTGACCCGCGGAGTTCCCAGGCAGGCGAGCGAAACGAGGCCACGCTGCCTGGGTATCTGTTGGGAGACCAGTCATATACCTCACTCTGCCAAATACTATCTTCCAAAGTACTGCTGTCTGCTCAGGGTTTGGAAGACAGTTAGAAATAGTGGTTGGATTCCTCAGTTGCTTAAAAACTTGCTGTAATTCCTCCACTGAGAGAGGAACCAAAATAGCCATATGCAAAATATCACCTACCAGCCTCAGCCATGCCTGGGAAGCCGGCATGTGGTGTTCTGTAAATGGATCATGTAAGAAGACTGGCCAGCAGAGGTCAGATATGGATTTGAACAGTTTAAGAGCAAAAGTTGTTCAGAGATATTAATTTGGCTTGATATTGTCTCTCAATATTTGGGGATGGAGTGGTGTTTGGTGCTCATCTGCAAAGCTGGTCTGTCTGCCCTTGAGCCATTTCAGTTTACTGCTGTCTGTGATTATATTTCCATCATTATGGTATTTGCTGTGTTTCTCTTCCTAAGTACATTTTTTATGTCAAGTCTCACATTTTGACTCAGTGATGAAAATTAGGCTATGTGGAAAGTCATAGTTTATAAACAAGATGTATAAATTTCCCTCCCTTCCTCTGTTTTTTCTTTTTCTTTTTTCTTTTCCCTTTTTTCTTTTTTCTTTTTTCTTTTTTTTCCTCCTTTTTTTTCTTTTTTCTTTTTTCCCCTGTTTTTTCCTGTTTTCTTCTTTCCTTCCTTTCTTTCTTTCTTTTCTTTGATCGTTGTCTTTCTTCCTTCTTTGCCTGTCTCCCTTTCCCCCCCCCCCTCTCTCTCTCTGCTCTCTCCCTCTCTCTTTTCCTCTCTCTTTTCTTCTCTCTTTCTCTCCATCTCTCTGTTTCTCTGCCTTTTTTTCTCAGGCTCATAGGCCTGTTTTGTGAACTTGGGTACACTGGATGACATAGTTACACCCACGGATTCACCCTCCCTAAAACCATTCACAGTTAGACTTGCCGCTGCATGTTTCTCTCCTTTCTGAAGCTGAACAAATTGCACAGAAAGAATTGAAACAACTTAGATTTCCTTTCTAGCATCTTTTGGCTGCCACAATAACTGAGAACGAGTTATTCTTGACTTACGTATTCTGCAGATACAGAGAGCAGCATACATTGCACAGAGATGGGAAACTGGGGTGGGTTAGTCACAAATGATAAATACCCTGCGGCTGTTCCAGAGGGGCCGGGCACCAAACTGGGCGATGCTGGCATCCTGGCCAGGGCTGGGGCAGTGCCTGGACACCCGCCAGCAGTGTGCAGCCACAGCTGCTCAGCCTTTGGGCTTGTGGTGCTTACAGTGCTTCTCAAAGGTTTGCTTGAAAGTAGCACTGAAGAAAATGAAGACAATGTGCTAGCCTAAGCATCCACTTTTATACACATAAAGTGGCAGGTACTAGTAAATACTGTAGCTAGAAGCCAAAGTCATTTACTTCTTGTACCCCTGATGACAGAAGTGAAGATGCTTCTGATCCACAGGGTGGTTTCCTTTACATTAACTTCCATCATATCTGCAGTTCTTTGTAGAAATATCTACCAGTGATAGTTTTAAAAATCACATGGCACATTTGTACAGCAGCTATTTCCTATCTTCTTCAGATTCAGCATCTTTTGTAAGGCTGTAGGTGAACTATTTTTTAGGAGAAGAGTACTCAGGCCAGGAAAGAAAGCACAGCCCTGGGTGAAGGGCTGCCCTTGACAGCCGTTTGCAGTTTTCATCGTGAGCATCCTAGCAGGAAAGATACTTGTTCAACCTAAGTTTCCCCTTTAAACATGTTTTGTTTGTGTTATATAATTTCCTGGTATCATTTCCTGGCCTCAAGAATGAGAAGAATTAAGAGGAATTAATCTGGAAAAGTAGACCTCTTGTGAGGTTTTTTTTCCTGCTGTGAGTCACACAGAGAGAGTATCCAGAGTTTTGTCTCTCAGAAAGTAAGGTTCAACACAACTAGGAATATCTTGAAATTTTAGAGCTGTAGCAAGGTCAGGGTGAGAGGGAAAAAAAGGATGACAAGACTTGTTGGCTTCTGGTGGATTGGTAAGCAGCTCTCATTGCAGGGAGCTCAAAGAGGAAAAGCAGGTAATTCCTGCTTCCAAATGTCTTGTTATTCTTCTGAAAATGTTATATATGTATATGTTAGAGTACTGCCCACAGACCTCAATCTACATTGGGACTACTTTGTGTAAGTGAGTGAGGGAGAGTCCCTCCTCCGGAGAGCTTGCAGTCCAGGTAGATAAGAGGGATGAAGGCTAAGGGAGGAAGCAAAGTCACCAGCAAAGCGATGTGCCCGTCAGCCAGGACAACCCTGCTCTTCTGCACTTCCAGGCTGGTCTTATGTAGGCCATACCTGAAGAACATGTAAGGTCCAGTGGACCTGGCTAGTAATAAACAACTCCTGGTTCCATGTAAAGGTCTGAAAATTGCATTTCTGGTAAATGCTTGAATTGCTGGCTTTACTAATCCAGCATTTTAAACGTAGATTGAATATTTCAATAGGGTTTACGATAGTACCTTATGCCTCCACTAAAAAAGGCTATAAGTATGTGTGAAAAACAGGTAATATAATTTGCAGAAAGAAACATCTCAGTAAATGCCTAATTATACCATTTAAACTGTACTTGCTAGAGCCCTGGGCTATACGCCACTGCTTGAATTTTTGTAAATCCTTGACATTACAGCTGCTTAAATCCATGCCAGGAGCAACATTGGATCTGTCAACCAGAGAGGGAAGCTTCATTGTCCAAAATTAAAGATGTGTGAAGCCTCAGATAGCTTTTCACTTTCAGCTGCTCTGCTTCAGTGTTGGAGAGCCTGTGTGAGAGATCCAAAGCCCAGTTGTAGGATCATACCCTTTACTTGTGTAATATGTGCGATAGGTATCACTAGTTCAACATGTCTGGGTCATGCAGATACAGCAAAGAGCCACCCTGCTGGTGATTTTCTTCATGCTTTGAGGGCTCTGGAACCAGTCCTGCACCCTGAGCAAATCAGTGAAGCCCTGCCAGCCCAGACCAGTGTCTGAGTTTCAACTCAATTGATTGCAGAAATTTCCAGTACAATGCTAGATGCGTTATCTGTATAATAATAATGTAGATCTCCTTTGTAGTGCGCTTCTCAACATAGTTCTGGCTCTTTAACACAACTAGAAGAACAGCTTCTTTTCATGGTTAGAGAAATGCTCCTAAGGTATTTTCAAGTTGGGAATATTTTCCTGAAAATAATCACATGGGAATGACTATTCCACCTTCTTTTGGGAGAAAAAAAATTGGTTGCAGAGAAGGTAATCAAGTAATGTGTCGACAGGAGAGACAGAAATGGCCATAAATGAAAGGAGTTTTGCCCAGACCTCCACAAAAACTCTTTTATCTTCTCTGCATTTTTAGAGAGATTAGGAAAAAAATAAAATTCAGAACATGTTTTTTTCAGTACTCCCATTAAGTAGTGCTTTCTCAGTCAAAACACTCACTTGTTCTCAATTTATCAAAATTGAGCTGAAAAGTAAATATTGGTCCTTCCATAAGACTTGCAATGGTGGGCCCTTGCTTTGGTTGTCATAAAACAGAGTAGTCAAATATGCTTGGACACCAAAGATACCTCGGTGCATTTTTGTCAGAGGAGATGCAGTATTTTGGGGATGCAAAGTAATTTCAACTGTCTTCCTAGAATTCCTTGCAGATGGAGAGTGATAATAAATCTCTTCACTTCCTTGCATGGTTTAGGGTTGCTGCATGCTGTTTGAACAGCTGCACTTGTCCCATCCCTGAAGGTGGCTGCAAGTCAGTGGAGGAAGAAGCAATCCGAGTATATATCATTCTAAAATGACAGACAGGATGAGTTATTGGGTTTTTTTTCCACTGATAAATCCTTGTTTCTCATAGTGATACTGAACATGCTGTCATGACTGAAGAGTTCCAGCAACTCATTGTACTGCTCAGTGCGTCTGTCATGTAACAGAAAGGTTTCTCTTCCCATCCTAGATCAAATTTCCTAATATACAAATCTCTCTACACTCCCTTTAAACCCTCAAAAGGCACATCGCATGGAGCAAACTCTACTGCTCTGTGGCTTGGGTAATTTACTAGTTACAGCTTTCCTGCAGGTTCCTAACTGGAGAATTCCTGTAAGAACATTCAGTAAATATGTGATATGTAGCCCTTCTTAGTGGGATTGCATAGAGTAAAAACTGTATATTTGTAATTTTTTCCCCATATTTAGTAGCCTTAAAAGTGTAATGTTGAAAGCTATTATTTATTGCCAAATTCATCAAGTGATCCAAGAAAGCATGAATTCTTATGAGAGAGGGAAGTGTCTTCAGTCTACTGTCGTGTTGCTACACGACTGAAGTCTGGGTAATTCCCCACACAGTGAGCACACCTCCGTGCTGAATGCTCTTGCAGAGGAACCTCTAAAACACACCACTTATTTGCTCCAGGGGACCTTACTGGTTGGCAGTGAACATCTCTGCAGAGCTGCATTTGGTTTGATCTGTGACCAGCATATGACAGTGAATTTAAGCAAATTTGGTTGGGTCTGTGGTGGTGCCACTGATCCGGTCAACATCCCCATGTTTGGACACCTCCCAGCCCTGTGCTCTCTTAGCTCACTGCTCACTGGCTTTCAGCCTTGCCGTGTCTCACTAGGGTTCCTCCTGGGACATGTCAGGAGCAGACTCCAGGTGGAATCAGCTTCATCTAAATTTCAATGTGTAAAAAGTTGGTTTTAGGCTCTCTCTGCCATCTGCGGTGTCAAAGGAGCACTGAGGGGGTATTTTTCCCATTGAAAGGGAAATGTCGAAGTTAGATTAGAAGAAAAGTTTCTTGCAGGTTCCTACTTTTCCTCTAATGACTGTAAAGGATGCCCAGAAAAGCAGCTGAGACAGGTGATGAATTTTACATATCTGAATTTAAGTGGTATGAGACCCGTCATCTCTGTTTCTTAGTCCTTCATGGAAGCAGAGGCCCACAAACCCATTGCTACTGGCCCTTGGGACACTCACAACTCCCAGGTAGGACATCTTGATCATTTAAATACACTGAGAGTCATCCAGGGGAGGTGGTAAGTTTGTGGAGCCACAGTATACATCTACAGGAGCACATGGCAAGTTAGCACTTACAGAGACAGGCAGGCTTTGCATGGGTTTTGTGGCTTTTCATCTCAAAGACTAAAAAAAAAAAGGTTCAAATGGTTTAGGAAACAATAAACTTTATGAATGCTGTGCTATTTCCACCAGCTCATCTGCTGGAGGCCAGCAGATACAACAGTCTCAGATGAGAGCAGTTCCTGTCATTCCCTCTCTGCTTCTCCCTGATCAGCTCCAAGAGGCAACCACAGCCCCTTCCCTCCCAGTTCCCCCACAGAAGTTCACATCTGAAGAACTATTTTGCACAAGGCAGTGAACAACTTTTCTCTCATTGACTCTTCTTTTAAAACCCCAGAGGGACAGCAATCCTCTGTGGCTGGTCCTATGCCATCGCATTTTCCCTCCTCCTGGAAATCTAGCTCAAAATCAAGGCTAAAGAATGGCAAAGCCTCCCCTCTCCTTACATTTATAAAGTGACATTTGCGATGTAGAGAGTTAGTAAACTCCAAGATCATTTCCACCAGCTGAGGGAACGGAGGGAGCTGCACAGACTCCCAGGGGAAAGGTGAGCTAGAGGGATAGACATCGCATCACAGTGTTTGTTGTCTTCTGAGGGCAATATAGGCTATTGAATCCTGGTTTTAATAGAATCATCTGCAAACCTGCAGAAAAGTAATTTTTCTGTAAAACCCCTTTGGTCAGGTATAAATTGAATTTTCTTCATGTATAGTAAATATTTCTTCAGTTTAAAGAAACTGTGAATGTATAGGCTACACAGGAAGATGTGCAAAGGCTTTACCCTAAAACTTATTGAAGGGTCACCAAAAAAAAAGAAAAGTTCTAATTTAAAGAAAAGAATTAAAATAAGATAACAATACAGCTGTGCAGTCTGTTTTACAGTGCATTTCACGTATTTTCAAAGTCCATGTCAACCTAACAAGTCTCCAAAGACTTCAAAGCCATCTATGGTATACCCTGTTAAGTACTGGCAGTATAAATATTACGGATATTTAGTTCCTGGCACAATAATTTGGGTATTGGATCTTAAATGAATGAAAATTCTAAATCGAAACCCTTAATTAAATCACATCTGCATTTCAAAGATGTTTTAAAATCTAAATCTGGATTCAGATCTGAAGTATACCGCTATACCGCCAGAGTGGACTTGCTACAACTCCCATCATAAATGCTACATACACTTTGGAATATATTATGATTTAAATCAGCAACTAGAAAGCAAAGCAAAGGGTATTTCTCAAATGACTAACATAGATAGATTTGATGCATTTTATACGTAGAGATAAATCCTTTTATCCTATTTTGCAATATTTTATTTATATAACAAGTAAAAGGCTATTTTACATCATAAAAGAAAGCTAAAAAGACAAAACTAACCAGAGCTGACCAAAGCTGAAAAACAGGAAAGCCACTGGGGAAAGAGAAAAAAGGAATTCTGGTTATTTTACATAACAGAAGGCAGCATAACAGAAGGCAGCATAACAGAAAGCAGCTGATGTTGGTAGCCTAAGGCAATTTTCCTGTGTCAGAAGAAAAATAAAATTTAGGATATACAGAACCCCCATTAAATGAATTCCATAAAAAGAGTGTTTTATTTACATATAAGTGTATGGACATAGACATATAGATGTATACAAACTTGCACATAGTTGTAGAGACATCTGTGTTTGGAGGGAAAAGCGACTAAACATTATGACAGAATTATATTTTCCTTACCTGCTACCCAGTGTTTATTGCTCCTTTCTTTGGAGGACCTCGTTGCTCTCCTTCTCTACCAAACTCAGTCTTTCCCTTCTCCCCTCCAGGGCTCTCTACATTTTCATCTATATGCTCATTTGTGTTCCCATTTCCCTGTACTCACTCCCTTCTACACCTCCATTTTATTCTGCCACTCAATCTAGTCTCCCACATATGTTGCACCCTTCTGCTACTCTCCTCCTAAAACCTTTTTCCATGAGGCTCCCCTGCCTGGAAATATAGCTTGCCCTGGAAAGCAAATCTCACCCAGTATGCAGATCCCATCCAGCCTGCTGGGGCAGACCCATCAAACAAGAAGGGCTGCACCTCATCTCCCCGAGCCGCCTCTGCATAAGCAGGGAGCTTTCAGGGTGATTTGTGTTGTCTGTTCAGACCAGAGATACTTAATGTATGACCTTTGGCACCTGTATATCTTGCCTGGGCAATTCATCCACTTTATGGATCACTCTCAGTGACCTTTCTTCCCGTGAACGGTGGATGACATATTCTCAGCAGCAGCATCCCTCTCCCACTCTGCATGTTCCCAGTTGGCTTGTTCCACTACCCCCCATACACTCCCATCACACTAGGCTTAAGGTTTATGACAGGGATAAAGCAAACCACTAAGGCACGCAACTTGATTTGCCTCACCAGGAGGTCCTATGGAGCTAAGTACCACAAAAGCTGACTAAGACATCCAAATCTGAATATCTTATCTGAACAAGATACACAGTGTACAAAGGAAAATAAGTTGCAGCGAGGAAGCCCCAAAAAAGGACAGCACAGAAGAAAGAAAGGAGAACATGAATAATCTCATGCAGCAGCATGGACTAGTGCTGCTTGGAGGTTGATGGGCTTGAGTGATTTTGGGCTACGTGCGTATGAATGTCTGTCCCTGTGTGCAAGGGGTTTGTGGGCTGCCATTTGGAGTATAAAGGAAAAATAGCTGCTGATGCAGTGCCACTTGACCTAGCTCTGAACATACCTCTGTTATAACTGTTAAGGTAACGAGTAGTAATTATTTCTCCTGAGTGCATCATTGCACCAAAAGAGAAAAGTGATTATTATTACCTAGATTCATTATTCACTAAAAGCTACATGGAGGAATTTTCCATGCACCAGCCTAACTCCACTCCTATTGAAATCAGTGTGTTTTTTTTTCCCATGGATTCAACTAGAAGCAAATCAAAGCCTGAGGTCTTTGGAAAAAGCCAGCCAAAGAAGGAAGGTTTGCCTTGTTGAGAATAATTTTTCTAAAACTTTGAAAAAAGATGAAGTTTTAGCAGCCTGGGAAGGAAATAGATGGCATCAGAATAAAAATATTGATGTCAGCACTCCTAAATGGAAAATTCTTCCATCCAAGTCCCAAGAAGTGGTCCATTGAATGCTCCGCTCAGCGTCATTTTATTCCCAAGAGAGGTTTTGGCTGTGTGACTCTCATCCCAGATCACACCCATTACTGAGATAAGGGAAGGGCACAGGTAGCTGTTGTAGCTGGCCATTTCCAGGTAGAAATGCTCTGTTGCGATGATGCCTGGCCGCAATTCTTCCCCCTTTACAATTACAAGGCTACACTGGCTCAAAGCTGATGTAGCAGAACAGAAAACCTGACAACTATTTTATAGTGGGATTTTTTCCTCAGTGGTTAATTTTTCCACTCACTTTTCTCCCCTTTTATTTCACCTCTTTACCCCATTATTTTGGTTTGGTTATTTTCAGTTCAACTGATCTTAATGGAAAACCACTTGGAAACAACATTTTGGTTGTTTTTGAATTATATTGCTGTGTTTATCCTGGAAACTAGCAAACCCACTAAAGCTTGCTCAATAAGTAGCTTGTGAGCAACAAAGTGATCATATACAGGATTCAGGTATTTTTTAATTAGTGTAACCTAAAAGTTCAGTGTGGAGCAAAGAGGGCTAAGATTACTTTGACACCTAAATGTACCTAAATGTACATTTCCAACTATCCTTTCTCCTTACTAGCGCCACAAAATTTTCCTCAAGGCATTTTCCATAACCGAGACCAAGAAGAGATCCAAGGAAGCCCTGTGAAGACCACTGAGGAGCAGGTAGGCCAAACCCATTCTATGCAAGATGCTCAGGCTGTTTCTGAGCTTGTATTAGGCTGGTACAGGATAGTGGTCTTTGGGGATTTTGGTTTGGACTCATCTTCAGGATAGACAAGGAAGATGATGACAGGGAACTTCTGCATTATTATGAAACCACAGCAATTTATATTACTTCAGTATTCAAAATTTTAGGACAGTTGGATGTAAATGGTGTTAATTTTCTGGAAAGGAGAAGGAGAAGAAAGTATGCGATGGACAATTTTTTGAAGTCTATCGAAAAAACTGGTGAATTCACTTCCTTGAAAATGTTGAGGATCAAATTCTTCTCTTAAGATACAATATAATCACATTTGCTTGATAGAGTAGTTTATGGTGATGGGAGTTGGTGAACAAGAGCCATCAGATGTACTCGTGGAAGTCCTTGAGAAGCCAGGTTTTTGGTGAAAGAGGAAGAGCAGAGACCAAGTGGAGCAGTAGAGGACTTAGGAGAAGAAAAGGCACAAATGAGAAAGAAAAAGAAAAACAAAGAATGCACTCAAGTGTGACAAGCTCTGTGGGTGTGTGTGTGTACACTACGAGTGTTAGCAGTCCTGGAGTCCTCAGCTAAGTAAGCTGGAGGGCTCCAGAGCAGCGCTGATGTGTGAGCCATTACCCTTCATCAGTGATCAGAGGATCTGCTCCTGTGTTCGCTCCAGGCACTATTTATTTAGCAGGGTACTGGTTTCTAGTGGCAATGCTGCATGCTCAGTGCAAAAATCACAAGTTCCTCCAGCGCAGACACCATCACCTGTGGTGCGTGATGAAGATGGAAAAGATGGGGCCAACTTGCTGATGGTTCACCAGCATCCATCGTCTCAACCCTGGGGAGCATGGGACTAAATATAAGCAAGGGAACTCAAAGCAAGAAATATAGTTAAGACTCATCCCACTGGCTTTAGATTTTTAACTTTATAAAACCAAAGATTTTTACCTTTATAAAACTGTGTCACAAGCTCAGCAGAGGATTTACATTTTGATATCACCTGAAATATTGTCCAGCCAACCTGCTGCTTCACCCCTCAGAAGACTCATCTACCACATATGCTGATGTGGGCCACGGCTCATTCTACTTCTATGCAAATAAATTCGACCATTTATATTTAATTAGACATATTAAGCTAGTAAATGCCTAGGACCTTTCAATGCCACAAGGCCAACAGCATAGGATAGTCCACATCCATACTATTAGCCTCTGGTAGCCACTAAAACAAGGTGTCACAACCAAACTGCCTGCTGGGAATGGTCCTTGGCCCATACTGACTCCTGAGTGATGGGCCTGGCCAAAGCCACGCCAGAGACCATTCGAACAGTTTCACGAAGAAATATTCCCTGGAACTGTTTATTTGGTCATACAGATTTAGCCTCTCTCTCTGCCTATGTATCACAGATTGATTGGTGAGGTTTAACACGCATCGGATTATAACTTCACTCCACATTCCAAGATATTTCATTTTTCGACAGTATGTACCACACATGAATCCCCTCAGGCGCAAAGTCAGTAGGTTGCTCTCTGCATGTCATATACCTGAATTTACAATTAGCATATGTCAGCTGACAGAGGATCACATGCAGAATTCAGTGTTCAGGCACTGAACACTGCAATCCAGCTGCATGGATTTCTGACTTCTGGGAAACTCTGGTCCATAAATCAATGCGGGACTCAGACCATTCCATATGAGCAATATCTTATTTCTGACATTGAGAGCAGCACGATTCAGACATGTACTTTGCTTCAGCTGTTCCAGAAAATGCAGTCAAGAACAAATTGGTGGATTGATCTTCTGTGAGATGGGAAGGTGAAGTACTTTCTGCATAGTAATGGGAAGACTCTTCAGATGTTGCATGTCTAAGGTAGCAAACCATCACTGCAATAAGAGACATGCCAGCAAATGCAGACTTAGCTGTAAAGAGCTGCAATATGCACTGAAGAGCTCTATGGTCTCCAACCTGCCCTTAAAGCAATCCCCTGAAAGATGTGAGAGGCTAGACCAAATACATGAAGCTTAAATGAAGTCCAGGGATCTGATCCTACCCCAGATCGCCCGTGCTATTTTAGGCTGTTTCACAGAATCACAGAATCACTGGGGCTGGAAGGGACCTCTGGAGACCATCTGGTCCAACATCCCTGCTCAGAGCAGGGTCAGGATTTCCCCATCTGAGCTGCATGTTCAATATTTATTTGCTTTAGCAGTTCACTGATGTCTACGAAGATCCCTGAGATCCTTGAAAGGAAAGTGCTACATAAGTAAAATGCACTAGATATTTATCTATGCATTTGGTACCTGCATGCTTAAGTGTGTGTGTGTGTGTGTGTGTGTGTATGCATCCTGAGGATGTTTGCATGAATCAACACTCTTGTCCTGCTCACAACTTTTATTACAGTTGCTGTTATTATTTATTTGTGCTATCACAGTAGAGTTCTAGGTTACAGAGGAAAGATCTCTTGTTTACTCCTGTCTTGATTCTCAGCACTTGTCATCCTATATACCTTTGGGTCTCTCAAGATCTCTAAGCAAAGGCGCATCTTCTCCTCCTCTTCCCTACTCCACCAGCATCCCGCCACTTACATTTACTGGGGAAGGATGCCATGAGTCCCTGATGCAGCCTGAGTGAATTAGGTGTAGCCTGAGTACCCTGCTGGTTTGGGCAAACAAATACACACAGATGACAGACCTTTATGAAAATAAGCTTAGGCAACAGCACGGTGCCTGTCCTCTCACACCGGGGAGGGGCTGAGCAGATAAACACCCTTTGCTCAGGTACCTCGGGGATGTGGGGCTCTAGCACTGTGTTAGGCTGTCTGAGCTGCTGAATTGCTCAGCAATCCACAGGAACCAATCTCTGGAATAGAGATAACTAAAGTCTTCCTAAGCTTGGACCCAGGTTTTAGGGATGTAGCCTAGTACCTAGAGAGAATGAGGAACAGATTTTTTATGCCCGACATTTGGTTGACCCCACGCAGGCAGAGACAGGTCCTGAAGCTTGGCCATAGGGCCAAATTTATACAAGGCACCATGATGTTTGGGTCACATTTTTATTTCACTCCCATTTCTAAAAAGATACTGGGAATGTGACTTCTGTATAGGAATGGATCAGATGCTGATCATTTTAACAGTGAACGTGTTTGGAAATGACACCCACAGCCAGATCTGCAGATCTGCACACCCTGGTCTGCCAAAACAAACCATAGTGCAGAGCACAGGCCTTTGCAGAATACAACAATAAGCTGGGATGTACTTCTCTTTTTTATTTACTTTTTCTCATGAATGAAAGATTGAAACATACCCTTACACATCTGATCAGGGTGAATCAGGCCAGTTGAGCCAGTTTAGTCTAGCAAACACCATTCGATGTGGATCCTAAAGAAAATCTCCTCTAAAGTATATTGAAGAGCTGCAGAAATAAACATTGTAAAGGCTGCCATCTGGCCATAGCGGTCCACATGCGTGTGTTTGAATAGGATGGGAGAAGAATGAATGTTATTTTCCAGGGTTACTGCAGAAGCTTTAAGCAGAGTTTCAGTTCTCACGTTGTACACTCCAGCTGCCATCACGGCTGTGGTGCAACATCTGTAGTACCATCAGTCACGAGGAATCACAAACATTCCCTGAAATTAGGAGCATTGTAAATAAAACCAGCACCAGAAAGCATTCAAAACATAATAATCCTTCCTACTCTACACAGATATTAATGAGACCACTTGGGACAGCAGTCGTGCAACTGTGGAGAAGCCGGTGTCTGTGATACTGCTGGACATCTGGGTGAAAACAAAGAAGCAAGAATGCAAGGAAAAGAGCAAACAAGTGAGGAAAACCTTCCAACTGGGAAGGTGTTTGAGGGTGATGGCTTCCGAATCTGGTCAGCAGATCACCGGCAGTTTACAGAGCTATCACATGAAGTCAGTCGAACCAAATGGTCTTGATTTCATTTTTAGTGAAAGACTTGGTGAGAAGATCATTTTGAAATAGCGATGGCTGACTCTGCTAAGTCAATGCAGAACAGCTGGAGCCTGTTTTAGAGGAATGAGCTGAGAAATGGCAAAATGTCTGATTCTGAAGCAACAACAGCTCTTTCTCTTCTTCTGCTGTATCATCTTCCTGACTTCTCTGTTTCCTTTCCCTTTGCTCAGCCTTAATGAATGATGCTGAATTATTTCCACCATGTCACAACTGTCACAGGTGTTGTCTCCCAGTTTGCTTCTCATGTCCGTTATTACACCCACTATTCACATGCATTAGAATGGCTGCTCAGATAAATCTCTTGCAACCTTCTGTATAGATTGGATACTAAAATTCTTGCTTTACTTAACATGTTTAGACATATCTATGTTCCTTAAATATATTTTATCTGTTTCCTGATAAATCATACTACAACATTTTAATCTCCTAGTAAAAGGTCTGTTCCATCAAATTAAGCAAATAGCACTGAAACCACTGAAAATTGGAGGGAGTGAATTTGCCCTGCATAGAAAGTGGAGAGGGTGAGCTAACTGCCTTTCACAATTTCTAATTCTAATGTGAAATCTGAATTCTCATTTGATATCTCATTTCCAGTGCTCCCCGTTTGGTTGGACTGTTCTCAGAAACAGAGGCTGCACTGGCAGAAAAATGGAGAAGACAGAAACTTCTTGATTTCAAAATTCTATAAACAGGTGAAAAAACCCACAGATGAGCAAAAAATAGGTATTGTTCCCCCTGTGACCATAACTACTCTGCTCTGATATTGTCATAATAAAGCCTAGTCATTGGCTGTCACTAGTGATGCCAAAACCCTTGGGAATGGATAACTCCATCTGGTAGTTTTTCTGCTGTCATTTGGGGTCATCTACTTGGTCATCTCATGTTGGATCTCTCTGTGGCCAGTCACCAAATGCCAAAATCCCCAAACTTAGAGTTTAAGCCTGTATTTCAGCCTACACTTCAGTCACTTGAGACATCCTGTGAGGTTTAAGTCAGGATGAGTAACTCGGATGTCTCTGCATCCTGCCTCTGCTTTGGCACAATGTTTATGAAAACGTCCCTCCTCTCAGAAGACATCGCCCTGGGGCATGTACAGCCCGAGGACAGCAGGTCTGACTTACTGGCAGGATAACTGGAGCTCCTCCGTGCGAGTGTGGCTGAGTCATTCCCCCTCCTCCAAGGAGCAGGGCAAGAAGTTGAACCCACACAAGGGGAAGCATTTTGGAGCTGCAGGCTGACAAAATATGGGAAAATGTAATCATCTCTTAAAATCATACAGCCATGTCGCTTGGTTTATTCCCGGTCAGGAGCACGAGGCAGGCAAAGTTACATCTTGAACACATAGGTTCAACTTTGTATTTGGATGCAAGCGTACCCAGCCATATTGCACCAGGCAGGTAACCAGTACCTCCTTTTAGCTTCCACCAGAGAAGCCTGGATTACCAAAGCGCCTCGTTGGGCTTCTCCTTTCCTTCCTCCCCTGCCCCTCCTTTTTTTTTGCTCGTTGCTCTGCTATTTCAAGACCTCGCGTGCAGGTTTCCTTTTGAGCAGTTGCCCTTTGTTATTGGTTTTGTTGCGATAGCACCCAAACTCCTGGTCATAGACGAGGTCTCGGCTGTCACAAGCCACTTCACCAGTTTTTCATTTCCAGGACTCATCTGGGTACTGGGGGGCTGAATGATCTGCGGGGTTTCTAAAAGAAACACAGTCATAAACCCCAGGACTACAGCAGCCTTTTCTGTATTTTGCACAAGCTTCATAAAAACCGCATCAGACGAAATTATTTATAGTCCTGGGCACTGCTCATTTTTGGTTTGGACCCAGTCCTTCCAGTTTGCCTTTGCCATGAGGTTTGGTGGTTTGAGCACAGTTTTAAGAGCCAGAGATTTCTGATCCCAGCTGCGCTACTAACCCCTTGTGTGGCCCTGGGCGAAGCAACGAACCTGTCCGAATGTCAGCCTCTCCATCTGCAAAATGGAGTTAATGCGCAGAGTGCTTTATAAGTGCTATTAGGATGATTAAGACCGTCTACAGAGCTTCTGCATGAGGTTGTTACTTGAGAAAGAGAAAAAGATGACAAACATGCAGCTAAAGGCAACCTCTTCTTAGAAAAAAAAGACAGATTGAAGGAAGGAAAACTTCCCCAGAGTAGGGACTAAGCTAGAAGTGCCATTTTGGAGCCTTTCAGCCCCAAACCTGCCTGACCCGCAGGCCCTGGGCGCGACCATGGGAGCTTGCACAGGTACACATCACCCCTGTGGTTAGAGAGAGGCCTGAGGAGTAACTGAAGAGGCTCTGGGGCTGGCCCAGGCAGTGTCCAAGCGTACCTGGAAGGGGGACGGTGTGCACCCCTTGCCTGTGGCAGAGCAGCAGACTCGGATTTCATGGAGGCTATAATTTTGCCTGCTGCCGCCGCTAGATCCTAATAACCAAACCGAGAAGGGAATTTTTATGCCGTCCGAGGCATTCCTGATCACCCTCCGCAGCTAGTGAAAACTTAATAGCGTGAGAAAATCCCTTCCTGTAGCGTATTGCAAACCACATGCAGAACAGGAGCAGATGGAGGGGGCCTGTTCTCCACCCGACGGAGGGGCTCCGCCAAGATGCTCCCAGCCAAAGGATGGAAGCAGAAAGAAACGGCACCTTTGCTGGGTGCAGTCGTTAGTTGATGAGGGTGAAGCCAGCAGAAATTGCAGAGGCCGTGGGGTAATAACTCTCAATGCTCGGAGGAATGTAAGTAAAGAGAGAGGGAGAACTGCTTTTCTGAAGCCTTTCCCCCGTACAGATGGTAGCAGTTAAGATTCCTGCAGGAGCCAGGAGCTGCAAAGTTAACACATCTGGAAGTTTCCTGATGCCTGAAGTCAGGCCGTGGCAAACAATGCTCGCTGGGCTGAGCAGGCTCTGCTCGGGTGCTTTTATGGCACTTGGACTGATTTCAAGCTCTGCTCCGTGATTAATTGCACTTTTAAAAATAAAGTTCAAAACACTTCCCAGGAAGTTTGGGGAGGGCAGAGCGCTTCAGTGGCACCAGAAGCTCAGTGCAGTTTTCATTACAGTGGACCCAGATACAGCTTGCATTAGCCAAGCTTCATTTGGCGTAGGATCTTGCAATCCCATTTCATCGTGGAGAGGGTGCTGAACAATATGGTGTCTCTCCTCTTCCCAAGCCTCTCCGACATCTGCCAGACACAGCAGGGTGACAGCAGGTGTGGGCCAAGCTCTCTCCCCCCATCTTGTTTCTACAGTTAAGTTTGGGGCCAGGCCATGACTGTAACTGTCATCTGCCCCATGGAAATTATGGTAAGGAAGAGCCTTGCACCTTCCCAGCATGCTCCTGCCCATCTGTCCCAGGGCCAGCCTCACTCCAACCCACAATTAGAAAACAAATGAGAATCTTTCACAGAAAAAATAAAAAATAGAAGAGCACGTGCTTGGGAGGCAAAAGACATTTCAGAGGACTGGAGCTACAGTATGAGAGGTTCTTGTTGCCATATAATGACAGTGGAGAGGCCAGAGGCAGGACTGAGAAAAGGAGGACGAGTGTACTTTTCATCTTCATACTGGAATGGAAGTAGGCTTGATTTCTTTGCTATAAAAACAAGTATATATTTGTGGCAGAGAAATGGCCAGCTGCTCGAGGTGCTGTTACTAATGGTAGAGGTGCTCAAATTATGCTGCCTGAGAGGAACTGGTGTGGATTGAACAGAGACCTGGAAACCAGGGTCATGGTTACTCATTAACACGTAACGAAAGGGTCTGTGAAAGGCCGTTACACGTCTCTTACAACCCCTCCGGGGCATCTGCATGAGATAGTCTGGACTAAAACCCACACATCCACAAAAAAGTCCCCCTGCAGCCAGTCACTCACCCGTGCAAGGCGTGCACAAGGCTGTTTAGCACTCTGTTAGCACCCAAAGTTGCTCCAGGAGCTGGTGAGGTACCTGGCTCGAGATGTTAGCTCTGTGCAAGTGTCCTCCTCACTGCAAAAGACAGAGGTCATTTTTTGTACAAAGATCAGCAGGATAAACAACAGAAGATGTGCTGAACCACTGGAAAATTTCGCAGGCAGGCAGCGAGAAGGGGAGCGGGGGGCTGCAGGCACCCTGTGCTTGTCTTGGCAGTCTCTGCAAGCAAGACAGCACCGCACACGCAGGCTTCCAGGTTGGGTCGTGCCGACACAACGCAAAACCCATGGGGCCCTGCCACCACGAGGCATTGCTGCTGAAGTGGAAAAGAGGTTGCAGATGCATGAGAATCAGACAGCAGATTTGTCATCCTGTGGGCTTGTGGTGGGCTCTCGGTATCCCTGGTCTTCTGGCGTTTACCTCCTCGATATGGTATGTCTGAAAAAACACCTAGATTGGTAACCACCAAGTCGGCTGCGCTGTTGGTTTATTTTACAACACATCCGGAGTGCTGCTCCCTTTCTCCTACGCCCCCTTCGCTTCCTTTACTAGACTGACTTTGCAGCTTGTCTCATGTTAGGACCTGATTCGGCAAATAATTTAACTACTTGCTTAATTTTAATACGCTGCAAGTCATTGTGTTGCAATCACAGCTCGCTGTATGTAAAGCTCATCATGTGTGCCGGCACTGGCAGAAGGTTGCACTTTCTGCAGTGCTGGGACAGAGGCTGTGCCTCCCCTGCAGGAGCTGGTCAAGAGAGGGTTCTTCCAAACGGCTACCTCCAATGCTTTTTTGGCTACGACAACACCCAGTGAGCGATTCGGCTGGGGGAGCTCTGGGCCGCTGTTTGCAACACTACTGTATTATTTCAGGGTTTGTTTGCACCTCCCGTCTCTTTTGTAATCTCAGTTTGGCTTTTTGCTTCATCTGCAAGCTCTTTGCTCTGTTTTTACAGGGCACCAAGCACCCCGGGGCTGGGCGCGGGGTCGGTCTCCCGGCGGGTACCGGCAGCTGAGTGCAGCTGCCTGAAATACCATCAGGAGAGCATGCCTCGTCCTGGTGACTGAACGGCACAGCGTGTATGGCAGGCTGCGTGGCCACTGCTTGCAAATAATAGTTTCCTCATTACAGAGCGGTTTATTTTTAGCTATTTGTCCATCATGCACAGATGCCTTATCAAGGTGAGGTCTGGAGCGTACAGCCCCTTGGACGGACAACGCTCCTTCAGAAGTGCTCTTCTGCTGCAAAGGGTCCACATGAGGGTATTCATAGAGTGACTTACCCAACTCAGCACCACTGAAGGGCCTGGCTCCCATTACCTTTCTCTGAAAATCCCTAGGCTGGATTTTTGTGTGTTTGTCCAGCAGTAGGGCTGCACCACTGAGGGACGCCCGCCGGCAGGTACCTGCTGTGAGTAGGTACAGCACCATGCACAGCTGAGCCTGTGGGTGCTACCACAGTGCTGGTAATCATGGCAAAATAACAGCAGTGACTGCTCTGAAACCAGGGTGCTCAGCTGTTAGCTTATTTCTCTCTCTCTAGTTCATCCCTTGTGTACTCTTTCCTTTACCTGCAGTCCTGAAGGCATGAGTCTCCATGGATTGAGGCTATATTGTATGCTGCTTTACATATATATCAAATAATAAATTAACAAGGAAGGGATTTTCCTGAGACAGATCAAGCTTCTTACCAGAGGCATATATCAGCAATCACTGTACACATGTAAAATTGCAGGTGGAGCAAGCCCGCACATGGAAATACCGCTCCTTGCAAGCAAGAAATTACCATGCTGTTTTGTTTTTCTGTTTCACTTTCCTCCTAGGAATTTCTTTCTGCTTCCATGCTTTATCTTCTGACCAAATTTCATAGTGCACGGAGTAGAGGAATGTGCGTGGGAAACGCTTGGCTGGCTGCGCTCCTGGCTCCACCGCACACCCTCCCCTCCTGCCGCCCAAGCGTGAAACCCTTCCCACCACTCACCAAAGTCGCTGTCACACATTTCACCTGTGAGTCACTAATATGCCTGGCTGTTCGTGTTGCGGCTTGTAAGCGATTAGTGCTTGTTAAGATAGCTTTTTTTTTCTTCTTTCCCCTGCTCCTTCTGATTCAGCTGATTTAGACAGCCAATGGCTTCCTTGCTTGCTCACGCTGCCGTTAGTCACAGCCCTGCTGTTAATTCACCATCCTTCCAGAGGTGGGGAAAGGACAAGCAGACGGAGGCGAATGTTTGGTAATCAGGGACGGGCAAGTTGCTCTGGGGAGAGTCAATCACTGTGCGATTTCACGGCACCTCAGAAGGGAGCTCAAGCCCTGCTGGTAGCATCTCTCTAAGCATTTCACACAGGAGGTGCTAAAAAGGGATCCTGGAGCTTTAGGGATAAGTGTGAGCTGTAAGTGAGCGCCAACACAGCAGGGAAACAGGCTCTGCTAGCCGCGTTGGAAAGTGAGGAGCTATTGAGCAGGAGATGTTCATGCAACTCTTTCTTTGAGAAATGAAGTTCTGCTTCTTAGGTTGATTGGAGAGAGCTGCTGCGTCTTGCCATATTGTGGCCTTCAAAGGTGTGAAGCTGGTGTGGCCATGGGTATCCATGGCAAGGGAAGATGCCATTCCTGGTCTGTTTGCTGAGGGCTGGCTGCTGCAGGGAGAGAAGACAGGCGGCAGGGCTTGTTCAGTCTCTCTCTGGGGCTTGTATGGCCAGCCCCTGGGCACAGCAGAAAAGGTTATTGAATGGCTGCACTGGGCAAGATGGCATCCCCTTCTCCAGCAGGGACCAAATCATCCAGGGGAGAGTCCAAGAACAGAGCAAACAGGCAGCATTGACCATTGCAAATGGTTTGTATCTCTGGAACTCAGTGTGCTATGTGGGAGTTTCTCTGTATTTAACCAAGTTCAGGGCATTGGGGAAGAACCCTGCTTCAGCAGCGGGAATTGCCTGCATGCATACATGGGCCATGCTGGGAGGGCCCCATGTTGACCAACGCTGACCCTAAAAAGCCCCCCGACATCTGCTAAAGTTTTTCTCATCTCCCGTTTTCAGGAAGGTCTGCTGCCTTCTTACCGACAGCAATGAGAGTCCTTCCACCGCAGCACACAGAAACGAGATACCCTAACCACATGCTCGCATTTTTTTCTTGATGTTTACCTGGGATTGCAGCCAGATGGGCACTGAAAACTTGTTTCTGAGACCAGAATTTGGGACAGAGATAATCTAATCAGACCTTCTGTGTAACCCAGGTCAGGGAGTTTAACATGGTAGTTCCTGCAAGGGAAGGAATTAGTCTTCCTGGCTGTGCCATGAACTCTGCTCAGCCCAGCAATTTGTGGTTGAATTAGGTATATTCAGTCTTGGGTCTGAAGCAATGATGAGTTTTTGTCTCCCTTGGTGGATAAAGGTCTGGTTTGTTCCACTAGATTTTCTCCCCAGCTACATTCAAGAGATATTTGACAGTTAAATTAGATTAGAGGAACTATACCCCACATGATAGAGGTATAATTTGGATGTATACAAATATATTGTGCCAGTAATAGTTTAACCCTGCAAATTCTTGAGTAAAAAGGATGATGATTACAGCTGTGATGATTTCCTGCAGATGACTGTGAGTTATTTGTGCACACAGTTGTGATTCAGAGGCTGTAGGAGTTGGGTGCAGATAATACAAAAGGAAGTTTATGACTTCCTCCTCCACTTCACCCCTCTGACCCTGCTTCTCTCCTGCCTCCACTTCTGGTATTATTTTGGTTATATGAAGACTTGTGAGGGGATGCTGGCTATGTTTCATGGGGTATCCACTTGTGAAAACTGAGTCATGTTCTCCCACAAGAAGTGTTTTTATCAGAGTATCTCATCTCTTGCATAATATGAGAAAGAAAGGCAAATAGGTTGGAGAAAGGAGAAGGCTACATATTCAAAGCCTCAGAGATCTCAATCTGACCCCACCACTTGTTAAATGACCAAAGGGAGATCACTCTTGGCTGGAGTCTTTCCGTCAGAAAGCTGCTCCAGAGACTGCTCCTTGCCTGCCTCTCAAGATAAATGAGTTCATATGGAAATACATCACCTTGAATATACAGCCATATGTGCATGTTTTGTATATACACGCATACTTACTTGAATAATATACACAAACAGATCCCTGCATATACCTGAGCTACTTCAGTTTGAACTAAGAGCTGTCAGTGCCTCATAGCTTCTAGTAGAGGTGATATATGTGTATACCTACACACACAGATACACATACATGCATCAACTTTCCCTATCTTCCCTGCCAAAGACATGGATCCCTCCATGCCCTGTGCCTTTGAGTAGCAGGGAACAGGCGTTTCCATCATGTTGGGAAGGGATAGACCAGAGAGAGGTGCAGACTTAAAACATAGCTATCCTGCTTGCTTGGGAAGGAGGAAAAATCTCTAATTAAGCAAATATACACACAGGGCCCAACACTGCCCTCAGTACAGCTGTGCTCTCCTTTGGAGTCACTGGCAGAATTTAGTCCATAGAGTGAACTGGTATATTTTCTTCTGGTCTTTTCTAGTTGCAGATTCAGTCACTTACCTGCGTAAAAAGTCTTCTCCAGTCTTCTCCATAAAACCATGGCTGCATTTTACTTAGCAGGTCAGCAGTGCTCTATCTCTGTCCTTTGGCATCTGTGCAAGCATCTGAGAAAACAAGCCTATTACCAGTTAGTTTAAATTACTAAAACAGATTTTTTCTCTCCACCAAGGCCAGCGAACTGAAAATGGCTGAAGCCCTCCAGAGTGGTTTTAAACTTACAGGTTAAAGAGTCAGAGAAAGAGCCTGCAACAAAAGCCAGGTGAGGAATGAACAGCGGGTGCCTTCTGCTTTCGCATTCGCCCCCTTTCTCCTTCTTTTAATTCTTCATCTTATTTCCCTTTCCATGGGCAAATGGGTTGAATGGGTCTCAGGTGGTCTGTGTCTAATGGAGTACAAGGAAATCCTATTGCAATATGTATCACTGTCCTGGTTTCGGCTGGGATAGAGTTAAATTTAATCCTAGTGCTGTGTTTTGGATTTAGCATGAGACGAATGTTGATAACACACTGATGTTTTCAGTTGTTGCTAAGTACCCTCCTAGTCAAGGACATTGAGCTTAGGGAAAAAAAAAACCAAACCAAACCAAACCAAGCGTTGGGAGGGAACATAGCCAGGACAGCTGGCCCAGCTGGCCAATGGGGTATTCCATACCACGTGACATCATGCTCAGTATACGAATGGTAGGCGTGGTCCAGGAAGTAGGGATCGCTACTTGGTTATCGGTCAGCGCGGGTGGTGAGCAATTGCATTGTGCATCATTCGTTTTGTATATTCTATCATTATTATTATTATTATTATTATTTTCCCTTTTCTGTTCTATTAAACTGCCTTTATCTCAACCCACAAGTTTTTCTCACTCTTACCCTTCCAATTCTCTCCCGGTCCCACCGGGGGCAGGGGCAAGAGTGAGTGAGCAGCTGCGTGGTATTTGGCTGCCTGGCAGGTCAAACCGCGACAGTCCTTTTCCTCCTCCCCTCCACGACAATCACTTATGGTATATTTTGGTTGCATAGGTTTTGCGACATTCAAGGAAGGAAGCATCATTTTATTGACAGCTGAAACGTTCTAAATAAAACTAGGCTTTGCTTTCCCCCTGCAGTCACTGCTTGTGGCTCACTAAGTAAGAAGCTCTCCTTAAAATTAGAAGCTCAGCCTGGACACTAGTGATCAGCTGGAATGGGTGGAAATCAAAACAAGGCTGTTGGTTTTGGGTATTTTTTTTTCTTGGCATCTGATGAATTTGCCCCACATAGAATAATTTGGAGCCAAGATTTTTCCAGAGCTCTGAGATCACTACTTTGCCTCTTCATACATTTTCTTTTCTTGACAGGGTTTTAATTTTTGTGATATCAAACCAATAAGCGAGGAGCTTGTGGAGACCTGCTCACACACTGAACCTGGAGAACGGAGGGGAAAACCCAAACCAGTATTGCTGCATCGCTAATGGCGCAGAGGCTCAGATAACAACTATGGCTGCTGGATATTTAGGCTCTGCATTTAACCCACCTTTCCTGGCTCCCTTTACAGCTCACGTTTAAACAACAAGCACTTTCTCTTTCCCAAGGCTTTTCCTTAATTGGATTTTTGTTGTGCTTTTTTTTTTCTTCTCATCTGTGGCTTAAGAAACTGTAAAAAAATAACTTGGAGGAACCAAAAAGAACGACTATTATGCTCTATTTGCTCTGTACTTGTTTTTCCTGGGGCCTTGCTGGTCCCACAGGGTACAGAGCTGGGACTGGCATGGAGGCTTCTTAACTCCTGTTCCCATTCCCGGTGGCTGAGCCATCACTGTCCACAATAACTCCACTACTGTGGGTTAGACTGTGGTCTTCACACCAGGCTGTGTAGTGTTTTATCTCATGAACAGCCGCGTCACCTGCAGCAGTGGGCACTGCCCTGCTCAAAAGGGGAGAGTGAGTACACTTGGTGACCAAAACCCCCTTAACGCAGCGTCTCTCATCCTCGTCAACCCATACCTGTTTTTATACCCAGTCTAGAGGAGAAAAGAAATGAGAGGGTCATTACCTGGCCTGTTTCCTTCAGCAGCAAACCAGGTGTAGAAGTTCTTGCCCCACCACCCTCTGCTTGTTCATCTTTGCTGTTTCCTCCAGGCTGGCAGCCTGGCTGCAAGACTGCGCTTATCCAGAGCATCACCGAAAGCATCCCAACTGGAAATAAAAACATCCGCTTCTGCATCAGCACAGCTGAAGGGGTGGTGAGCTGCAGCAGAGGTGAGAGCAAAAAGGGTGGGATGCAGACGAAGGGCCCTTCTGAAGCCAAACAAGCAGCGCGTAGGTGCTCACTGCAGTTGCCGTAGATCCCTGCAATAACCCTTCAGTGAAGAAATATGTTTCAAAGAATATGGTGGGCAACTGGATATTGGACATGAGGAAATGGGAAGATATTTTGCATAGCAAGATTTCTCTGTACAGATCTCCAAAGGGGAGCTATAAACTGTTCACACTGTGCTTGTTACCAGTCCCCATGGCAGTATATCCTACATAGATCCTTCAATAAAATTAAGGATTTAGCCTTCTTCAAGGGAACTGCTGACAGGCACTGTGTATAGTCTTGCGCCTCCAAGATTTTTATGGTCCTGTGTCCCATAGGCTCATAAATGTATACCTACATTGATCGTCAGAGCACAAATGCTTCTGAAAAACCAAGATGGCTTGTTGTGCCATCATATAGTTTTGCCAGTTTTCATAATGCACCAAGCACCAATTACCATCTTTTCTGAAGAAGCATTCACTCACAGGCCTTGAGTCAGAAACACTGCAGACATGCTGATAAAGGGATGGTGAGATTTTTCTCCAGGCACGTCAGTCACTGCGATGGCAGCTGGATCCAGGCCTGAACTCCTGGTTTTGGGGATGCAGCAGCACCCCTCTGTATAAATAACAACAGTCACTCTGCAGGCATCCTGAAGTCACTGAGTGCTAGAGGGCTTGCTTCTTCTCTCTTTCCAGAAGATTGCAGCATCATGTTGTATCGGAGCTGCAGCCACTGGCATTAGCTAGGGGTAGGACTGCTGCCAGAGATCTGCAGACATGCTGATTTCCACTCTACTCTGGCCATTTCATTCGAAGCCACCGAGGCGA
>NW_009209174.1:0-276 GCF_000690835.1 Fulmarus glacialis
CAAGTGTTTCATCATCATCAGGGGTTTTTTTTTTGTGTGTGCGGTTTTTTTTTTTCTTGTCCTATCCTCTTCTTCAGACCACTTATCTCTCCCCCCTCCTCTCTCCCAGCACCATCACAGCCTTCCCCTGATCTGCCCCTTTAAGAAAAATCAGCCCTCTCCGCTCCTAACCCTCCGCACACTGACCTTACACACTGGACAATATTTAAGGATCAAGGTGCCATCCTATAAAGAGGTGATTTTCATTATATTATTACTATTGTTATTATTACTACT
>NW_009209174.1:361-656 GCF_000690835.1 Fulmarus glacialis
TCTGAAAAATCTATTTACAGTAACTTTTAAATCAGTGTCTGTCTGTATTTTCTTCCTTTTCCCTTCTTGCCCACTTCGGCTCAGGGGGGTGCGTAACTTTTAAAATAACATAATTTGCGCTTTGTGGTTTGCCGTCATTTCTCGCGTTTCTACCAGAATATTTCTGCTCAACACCGGCGCTCGAAACCCGTTGCTGTTCCTCCCCGGTTGGTTTGTCTGTGTTCGTGCACGTTTTGACCCAGCAGGCGAACCCCCCGCTCCCGTGCCCTTCCCCGGGGGCCGGCGGGGCGCGGAC
>NW_009209175.1:0-35260 GCF_000690835.1 Fulmarus glacialis
GCCTGACTACTCTTTTCTGATTGCAGGGATTGAGATTCTGCTGTTAATTAATTTTAATTATTTAATGTAATGATCGCTAAAGTCTTTCCTGCTTCTTTACGTTAAGATATTCCATGTTTTTACATGAGCTGAGCAAGCAATCGTGGTGGTGCGGTGCTGGCTGCTTTGGTTTGCTGCTGTGTGGTGTGCAGCGGGGGGCTACGGCGCCTTTCGGAAATGGCATAAAAATGGAGCACCGGGTGCTCTCTCGGTGTGCCGCATCATCCGTACGCTGTCGCCGTAGCTCTTGTGATGACCCCCGTTTAAGCAGTGACTTGACCAGGTAGTCTTAAGGACGCAGCTCCAACAAGGAAAGTTCAGCTCTGGATGCTGATATAATGTAGTTTTAATATTGTGAAACAGTAGCTATTTTCCAACCATGTCTTTCAACATAGCGTTCATTTCAGGAGTTGGACTCGATCCTTGTGGGTCCCTTCCAGCCCAGGATATTCAGCGATTCATTAAAACACTGGCAAAGCTGAGGCTGAGTGCCCGGTGTTGCCATGCAGTCAATGGTGGTTGGGTATTTCGTAAAACTACTCGGGAGAAGGCAGCTTAGCTGGAGCTCAGATAAGATTTTGCTGTTCCCTTCAAGTCATTGACAATAGTTACTGGTAACACTCCGCAAGTAATTTTGCCACCAGACTAATACAGCAGAGATAGATTTATCAGGCTAATAATAATAATAATTTGTGTGGCTGATATACGGTTGTTTTCCAGTGCTTATTGCGAGAGGCTGTTGCTTTTGACCGAGAGTATTCCACATCCTCGCGGTCGAGAGAGATGCAACGTACGGTTGGCCTGGTGGCTGACTGGCTTTGCAAACCCAGGAGTGTGTCTTTACTCCCTCTTTTTCCATTCTTAAGAGTAAAGAGATTAGCTTTGGCTAACGGGATCTTAACTCATCCTCGATGCTAGAAAGGCAAGGCAAAGGTTAGCACAGAAAGCTGAGCTGTACCGCAGTTTCTTTTTTTCCAGTTGCTTATTGCTATTGCTGGACTGAGGGACTGTTCCGTAGGTGAACGCAGACTGGAAGAGACCTCTGTTATCCAATTCCGTTTGTTGTGATGTAGTTTTAAATAATCGTGTTAATGAATTTGTTACGCTTTCTTGAAAGCCGTTACGGTTTTGCTTCCTCTGGAAAGGCTCCTTTGAAGCAATTAGTCCTTGGGTGCTGGAAAACACGTGAAGAATGCTCAGGCTTCAATAATCCTGCTCCTATATCGTTACAGATCGTAATTAGATCGATAGGCGATTGGGAGTTGGCTAGTTACAGAGCAGAGCACAAAAACATTCACCTGCTCTTCTTGTTTGGAGCTTGTTTGTTTACTCACGTAATCCCCCGGGAAAAGCAATCAAGATTCCTTTCCCAAATGGGATGGCAGTTGTGGATTTGTCATATCTTTAACAGGTGTCATAAGGTAGACCAAGATTGTCAAGGCAAAGCTATCAATGTTTTTAAGTGACTCTTAGGGCGAGGAGGAAACTGAGCTCCATTAGGTTAATTTCAAGGGGATTGACTTTCCCCCCTGGAAGTGCTGGTTGGATTTGGTGTAGGGATCCTGAGACCTGGCTCGTTTCAGAAAGCTTGATGATTCCACTGAGGATTTAGGAACAAAGGAGGACAAAAATATGCTGTGCTTAACATCAGTTGCCTTTACTGCTCTGGTCAAAGTAGTTGCCTTGGATACAAACATCAAAATTTCTGCCAGAAGGGGAGAGATGACTGATCCTGTAATTCCGATTAGGCAACAAAATTAACGTTTAGGTGTTAAAGGAAGCGTAACTCTCCTTCTGAACTGAGATCAAAGACTCTGCTGAGAATTTGAAAAGCAGGGTAATACGTAATATGGATTACAGTGTTGGACATCAAAAGTATCTTTTCTGTTTGTTTTCTTCCTTGTTCGCTTTAGGGCACTCATATTTCCTCTTCTGATCCGGGAAGGAAAACCAACACCATTTTTCACTTTCGTGCTAGCGCTTCTGTTCTGTGTTTACAATGGATACTTGCAAGGGCGAAGCTTAAGCAACTATGCAAAATACCCTTCAGGCTGGTTGAAAGATCCATGTTTCATTACAGGTGAGTTACATTACAAGTTATGAGAACATTACATGTTATGAGACCATTAGGTGTAGTTTTCCTTTGTCTTCACAGCTTTTTATTTTTTATTATAATTTTATAGTATCTTCAATCCCATTTTATAACTTTTCTCATAGTTAACTGTCTTGTTTGCTGTAGCTGGAAGCCTTTTAACCTTTTTTATTTTAGAACTGTGAACTGACACTTCTTCCCACAACGTCAGTGCTAGATGAGCTGACTGTCATCTTTATTCTTTAACACTTTAAAGTAAATACGGGTCTTGTGGTTTTTTTCAGTGTAGGAACTTGAGGCCTTAAATGGAACCAGCAACATACAGGTTTAGAACAAACAAAGCAGATTTTCCACATAACATGTAGATTAAACTGAAATCCCTTGTTTCTTGATTCTTTCTGTACTAAAGGTTTGTATGCAGTCAAACAGAAGTGAACAAATTCGTGGAGTAAAAATCCGGTTAAGGGTAGCTGCTTAATACGAAGATACCGACTCTAATGTCAGAAGTTTTTGGCGTTAGGATATTTACGCATGCATGCACACACGTGCACCAACACACCCACCCTCGCAATAGAAGTGGGCTTTGTCAAAGAACAAAACTGGCCCACAAGGAAGGGCGTGGAGGGGTTGATCATTCATTCCTATCAGGAGGTGAGGTCACATTTATACTTGAAGCCATGCATATGATTAAAAGGCTAAGATGTTTAGTGACAAAGTATTGTCTTTGCCCTACTTTTTTGTTTCCTAGGCATCCAGTTTTGCCTACTGTCAAAAACATAGTATCATCTTCCAAGGAAATTTTTACAGAAAGATCTTTTTGATCTGAAGATAAACCAGAATATTTTTGCTTTGTCAGTCAAAGGCAGAATACTGAGCTGTGTGGATCCTTGATCTGACCCAGTACTGTTCTTCCTGTTATTCTGCAGCCAGAGCAAGTTAGTGTTTCTCCCAGATTTCTCAAGCCTTGTACAGCAAGAATAAGAAGTTTTTATCTTTATTGCAGTGTTATTGCAGATGACAATAGATGACCGCTGTGCTAAATGCTGCCATGACTATAAGATTGAAGAAATTTAAATGGAAATAGATTCTTTTGCCGAGATCAGGAGGCAGTACTACTTGTGCTCTAAAAATGGAGAAATTGAGGTACAAGGGAATGACTTCAGTGGGCGCAAGGCCACTGAATTTCAGGATATACCTGAAATTCTCTTGGTACTTTTGAAATTCTAGTCTCCTTAAACTTGGATCCAACAAAAAAAAGATTAAAAGATCCACTGATCAAAACTGTTGAAGACTTTGTTTCTGGTGTCCTAGTTTAGTACCTTAATAAAAAGATATCTCAGTACAGTGTTGTAAACAAATCATGAGTCAGGAGCCATAAATCAGTTCCTCCTTACTGAAAGATCTTAAAAAATTAAGGCAGTAAGACTGTTGCTCAGGTTTCCTTGGTTTTTTGTTTGGGTTTTTTTTGAGTTTCAAGGATTTCTGAAAGATGTAAATGTATAAATGATAATAGTTAGGTTCATCTGCCTTCAGTTATGAATACCTCTGTGTATGAATTAGTGTGGTTTGGGTTTGTTTTTTGATTTTGTTTTTTGTTTTCCAAATAATACCAGTTTGCAATATATGCTTATATATATTTATTTCCAGTACTGCTAACGGTAGGGAAGTGTTGCTTTCTTGACTATTGTAAGTCAAAATATTGCTTTAAAAAGTTATCCTGAAAAATAAGAAAGTGAAGATTCCTGGTATACGTAGCAACTATTTAAATAGTGTCACTCCCTGCCTTTTTTGAGACTGTTACTACAATAAATCTTTAGATAAAGTTTGGCATGGCTATGAAACAGCCAAACCTAAGACTTCTTGTTTTTTTTATTCTTGTAACTAGAATATCTTTTGGGCTTTTTTGTTTTTGTTTTATAGTGCACATCAACATAATTGGAACATAGTGGGTATTTATAATTGCTATTTGGTATTCATCCCAGCTAGGTACCTCCAAATATCTGCAGTTTATGCTTGTAGCTTTGGTCAACTCAAATGCAGAAGTGCTGTATTGTACACTGGATACTCCCTGAACAACCGGACTATTATGTTCTAGTTCTCCAAAAACATCTGGCAGTGTCTTTAAGCCTCTGTTTAAAATGACTAAAAAAAATTGAGTAGAAGATTAGAGAATAACAATAGCAAGAAAACACATTTGCTGAGGGCTAACAAGACATTTCTTCAGTCTATATGAAGTTATGTGAGGAAGAGAAATGGGAGAGTGTCTGTAAGTAGCAGCCAAACAAGTTCAGTAGTTGGCAGCTGAAATTAGATAAATTTGCACGGAAGACAGAAATTTGGAGACGTGACGCTGATTTACCATCATGGTGGGAGGTTTCAAACGACTGATGTGTTCTCTTGTCTGTGCAGCTTAGTATACAGATTGACTATCTGTTTTCAGACGTTTAGGAGTTAATTCGGGAAAAGCAATAGCTTATATTTACACTAGCAATTGATTTGGAGCAGCAATACAGTTTTGATGTGGTTCCCTCATGGTTTCTCTGGACTGTGTGTGTTAGTGCAGTGAACTGCAGTGAACTAGTCTGTTTTCAGAGGAAACAGAAATGTTCTGCTTCAGATGCAGTACAACACTTGATAAAACCATGAGTTTGCAAACCAATGTGGGAACAACATCATTATCTTTCAGCATGTGCCTTACATATGTGTGCCAATAAAAAGTCTGTGAACTTACCAAGAGTACCCATGATACCCTGAAGCGGTGAACGCTCCAAACAGGGGCATCTGCACCTGCCTGCTTCACTCTTGTGTTCTTTCCTAATCCGTCTGCACTCCTAGGTGGAAACTCCTTCCTTCCTTTGCTTGCTTTAGCTTTGTCAAACCCTTTGCAGTATGGGGTATGTCTTTTCTTACTCCTTTAAATCCCCATTCAACAACTTCCTTCTAACGTTGATGGCTAACCCTTCCGTGCATCAAAACACTTCGCAGCAGCAGCAGCTCTGCGAAGCAGAGCAGCACCTATAACTCAGAAGGTGCAGGTGACAGAACATCAGCACCTAGTCTGTTGCGTGAGGCTTTTTATCTGGCAGTCAGGCGACCGAGCACGCATGCCACCTCTGCTCCCTACACAGAACAGACATGAAGAGAGCATGGCAATGTCCGTATCTGGATATAGTCTCGTGACCGAGAGACGTGGGTTAGTCAGTCCCTCTCCTAATATCTATAGCCATCTGGATGCTCCAAATGATCTTGTGCCTTCTTGGAAAGACTAACCACACAGTCTGGGACGAGGCACTGGTTCACCTGAAGTGTCTGCCAGGCACTTTCAGCGCAGCTGTGGAAACTGGCCTCCTGCTGTTTCTATACAGCATCTTGCACTGTATATTCTTGAAACCCGGAGTGGGGAGGTGAACCTGACGGCAGTTACCATACTGTCACTCTGAAATAGCCTGCAGAACAAGAGTAGGTCTTTTTAGCGTGAGCTTCTGTACGGGTGAGGGTGAAGAGGGCACTGGTGCAACAACACACATGTGCTCTTCTGTTGCACTAAGCCGTTTGGTAATACAGACCTAGTTACTTCCTTCTTGTGCAAGTGTTCTCCCAGTATGAACCCAGGCCTTAATCTCCAGGTTTATCTTGATGAAGGAGAAAAGCCTCTTGAGTTTAATAGTCTCATGAGGTCATCTACGTTGTGTGGTGCATCCTGTGGTTCTGAGAATCTACTGGAGTATGCTGTGGCTCCCTTCCTGTTTACCTATCCACGTTTCCCTGTGGTGGAAGCCAAGTCACGCAGATCGTGGTGCATAGCCAGCTCTTGGCTTTGCAGAGCGCAGTCCTAGGACTCGGCCATGGTGAGAATCTGAGGATGAGGACAGTGAAGTACAATGCCCGCAGAGTATAGGCACAGGGAACGTGGTTATGCAGTACTTCAGGGGAAAGTGGATCTTCAAATCGAAGAGGAGTGCTGTGAAAATAGCCTACATTCATTGGCTTGTTGTCCATGAAGAGAGATTTGATTGTTTCCTTCTGACATGTGGTAGTTTTCAAGTAGGAGGGGTAAAAATGCACAGAATCAAACTAATCTACTGTAGTAATTGGGCACTCTTAAAGCAAGCTCCAGTCTTTTTGCATGATCTGAAAAGTTCTTAGTAGTTCATATACTAATTTACAAACAGATACCAATACGGAACAAACAGCTAGCATTCTCCAAAATTACAGTGGCATTTCAGAGAAACCAAAAGGTCTCTAATTTCCCCTCCTGAGAAGAAATTTAGTGTTTTTTCTCAGAACTGATACTAACTTTCAGTGTAGATTTTTCCTCATGCTAATACTGAAGTAAATTAGTAGAAATATTGTTTACATTTAAGTAGAATTAATCTGTGCTTGTTAAGAAATTTCCTTTCAAATTATTTTATGGATAGAGATAATGACTTGCTTATGTAATTGCATGAATAACATCTCTTGTTTTCCAAGGTAGTCTCAACCTCTCTGGCAATTAGCAAATTGATACATAATTACTAATGCTAAGAGAAGCAAACTGTTCTTGTTGCTGGATGCAGTGGGGATTCAATATTCTCTGTTTGGATAGAGAACTGTTTTGAAGGAAAAAAGTTAAAATGATCTGTTTTCCTAAAAGTAGAATTCAACAGCATTTGAATTATTCACCTTGTGTTTTTGAATGTTGTCATTATATTAATTGGTCTGTAAATTCCTCATTACATTGATCTAATCTATCTCATGATGATGTAATTACATTTAATATATAGTTGAAAGGATTATGGTAAAATTTTACTACAAAAAACACTTTACGTATGACATCTACACACCTTGATTGCTAGTGGAAACTTACTGCACTGTGCTGTATGAACAAAAGGTTAAGAAACATGCTTGTTCACAGGACTAAATTCTGCCACTAGTTTTGTAATGTAAGCGGATTGTAACAAGCTAATCAAACAACATTTGTTATTTATATAGGTAAACATGGAGAGAGCTTTCACGCAGAAACCTCAATTTCTTTTCAGAGCAGTCATTTCCTCCTAATCCATGTGGAAGCAGACAGCTAGGTTCTTTAGTTAAACGCAGCCCGCCAAGGGATTGAGAGAAGAAAGCTGCCTATCTAACAACTTGTTTGAGCGGCAAGGTCCGCTTACATCTGTAGCCTCACTTTGAAATGTAGCTTAAGTCTTGGTAAAGTATGCTCTGACAACCTACTAGTCTTGCAACATGGCCTTATACGTCTGGATATCCATTAGCATCTTTGCTGAGATGGTCATACTACTGGATTTCTCTGTATTGAAGGAGAACCATCTGAAAGACTCAAGTTATGGGTGCAAAAAGGCAAAGCTTGCTTTCTCTGGCACATGAAGTGACTTCTAGAAGCACATCACTGGCATTTTCGTGGTAATTTTAAATAAAAATCAGTAACTTTGGAGGTGGATTCAAAACAATACAAAGGATCTACCCTCAAAACCCGAATCTTGTCTGCTCCTAGTAACAAGGAATGCTGCCTTCAAAGGAAAATAACATAGGTAACATGTAGCCAAAGACTCAAAAAGGAAGCGTGGAAATACTGAATTTCAACCCTAAATTCCTTTTGATTTACCCCATGCAATTACGGCAACAAGACATAAGGGTGCAGAATGAGACAATAATCTCAGTTTCTATGAAAGCCTGGTGTAAATGGGTAATTTTGCTGAATGACACAAGTAAATGGTGCATGAATTCCTTCACACTTTTATTATTCCTTTTATTGCACAGAAGTCTGCTGTGGAAACTCTGGTATATTGACAGTTAAAAAAAAAATGGGAGGGGGGACTAAGATGTGTCCCTCTGGCAGGAATGAGAACGGCTGTTTCTTTCAGTGTTTAAAATTTTAGTGTATTTGTTTTTCTGTGTGGAAGTCAGGGAAATATACACATTACATCTGTATATATGCACATGCATACATTTATATAAGTTTAGCAACATAAGAATAAACTTTATACTTGCAGTACTATTCCTATCTAGAGACCTGTTGATTACTGTGAGCTCTGCTGGCTGCAGAGCTCAGTGTGGGACTGGGATTGTGCAGCATGTCACCAGAATTGCTTATACTGCTTACGTTACTACTGCTTCGAGATAATATGCCTAATATGTGATATATGACTGTAGTTTGTTTTCTGAACAAGCACTTTGGCTCAGTGTATTAAAGATAGTATTTTAAATATTTCTCTTCAGGTTTTATAGGGTGGTTGATCGGCATGGCAATCAATATTCATTCTGATCATATTCTCAGAAATCTGAGAAAACCAGGGGAAACTGGTTACAAGATACCAAGAGGTGAGTAAAGATGTGACAGAAATCTATATAGCAAAAGAAGCATCTCTCATATGAGGAGAGGCAGAGAGAGGTGGGACCGTTCAGCCTGGAGAAGAGAAGGCTCAGGGGGATCTTATCGATGTGTATAAATACATGATGGGAGGGAATGAGGAAGAAGGAGCCAGGCTCTTCTCAGTGGTGCCCAGTGACAGGACCAGAGGCACTGGGCACAAGATTCAAACACGTGAAATTACATCTGAATACGTATTTTGCTGTGAGGGTGGTCAAACACTGGAACAGGTTGCTCAGAGAGGCTGTGGGGTATCATCTGTAGAGGTACTCAAAACCAGACTGGACATGGTCCTGGGCAACCTGCTCTAGCTGACCCTGCTTGAGCTAGGGGGGGCTTGGACTAGATGATCTCAAGATGTCCCGTCCGCCCTAAAATGATTTTTTGTAAAGATCACCTTCTAAAGCTTGGTGTATTTTAGGGAAGATAGTAATTTATGATATAAGAGGAAACTGGAAGTAGCAGTTTCTTGTCTACCTCAGGAAGTGATTTCATAGTGTGGGAAACATTTTTTTTTTTTTTTTCCCCCCCCCTCTTAAGCCAAGTATTCTAAGGGATCTGTTTCATGGTATCACATGGCTTGTGCAAGTCTCTGAATTTCTTGACCAACTTTGGCTGTATTTTTAAAAAGTGGTACAAATGTAACATAGCATTCCGTAACTTTTATGAGAATCAGGTGGGTGGAGAAAGAGGTGGTGGAGAGACGGGGTGGAGAGGTGGGTGGAGAAAGAAGACCTAAATTACCACCCCAGTGTGGGGGCAGGAGGGGAAGGCAGAAAGCACTCAGCAAGTGCGTGTGGCTGGCCCATCTTATGTTGTCCCACATATGAAGAGGGAGGGATCTTTGGTAACCGGAGAGCAACAACTACTGTGGTATGGGAGGTAAAGGGAAAAGAGGACAGAAATCCAAAGGAAGTTAGGCGTTATAAATTCTGGCCTTCATGGGAAAATGGAGAATATGAAAGGACTTCTTATGGAGCCTATGGAGGTGTTAAGGTTTATTGACATTTTTGGAAACATTAGACTCTTCCAGGTGTATTACACTCGGCGAGAGCAGAAAAATAATAGATACCTCTGAATTCTGCTGTTTCTCTAAGTTTTTCCTTTAGTTGTTGCTCTCTCTTGGTTTTTAGTGAGATTTTTTTAATAAAACTGGAAGAACTAGATATGTAAGGCAGTAGACTGTTATTTTTGCATCAAGAAGATAACTTTATAATTTTGATAGATGTAAATCCAAGTGTCCATGTGAAAAATGAATATGAACATACTGTACTATGTTCAGTGTACAAAAAGGTTCTGAAGGAAATAAGATGTTATTTGCTGCACAATCAGGAGGAGTTGGTCTTTTTGATACTGCTTATCCAGTGTAAGTGCTAGAATTCTACTTCTCTTTTGTCACAAAAGCAAAGTAATTAAAGCAAGGTCAAAACATGTCCTTTATTACACTTGGCAAATACTTGTTTGTTTAGTCCCACTGGTAAAGCACATACTGAGATGTTATCAATTTGTACACTAACTTTGGAATTAGGGTGAAAGTTCTTATTTTATAAAATTCCCAGCAGGTGAGTACTGATTGTTTATGCATAATTCGCTGTAAAACACATTTAATGCAGACTGCCAATTACTTCTTTCACTGAGTGTCAGGGCTGAAGCAGTAGACCTGATGGGGGATGTGAACAAAAGGACAATACATTTTAAGCTAGAGGATAAATTTGGAACTTTAATTCATAATAATAATAATATTGTTCATAATTAACTTAATTTCTGAAGTACTTAAATTAAAGAAATTAAACATTGTATGCTAACTAACCCTATGAGTATTTTCTGGGATCTTAAAGGGGAGCATATTTTCTATTTTTACATATTTTAAAAAAGGTTTCGTTTATGATCAAAGAGCCAGTTTGATATCATTGTTAAGTAATTATTTACAGAGGCATGAACTCGCTTCTGATACTGGTAAGTCTGCTTTTCTTTCATGAATTAAAGAGGAAAAATGGAGCTGGAGAAGGTCTGTCTTAGAAGGAGGTCTGAAGTGATCCTTCATGGTACAGCTTGAACTGAAAAACACTGCTTCCACTGCCTTTAAAAATTGTATAGAGACATTGGTGATATAGCTCTTATTTTACTTACAGTAAAAGATAGCATTGGAGATCTCCTTGATTAAAGTGCTTTTAAAATAACTTTGTCCTGCTTCCAGGAGGAATGTTTGAGTATGTCAGTGGAGCCAACTTTTTTGGAGAGATCCTGGAATGGTTTGGGTTTGCCCTTGCCTGCTGCACCATTGAAAGCCTTGCCTTTGCATTGTGTACGCTTTTCATCTTGGGTTCAAGGGCAAAACAACACCACCAGTAAGTGTTCGTGTCGTATAATTTCTGTTGTCTCTATGCCACACTTCATTTCCATTTCACAAATTACGCCTCATCCCATAGGGATGTTGCATAGCAAGTCTTGTGAGAGACTCTGCTACTGCAGTGGAGAATATGGTAGAGAATGAGTAGTATTAAGCACTGCATAATTTCAACGGGATGGTACTGAGCATAAACGGACACAAGATACAACGAGGTGGTCAGAATAATTTTTAAATGAACATAGTTCATCCTGGATCTGAAAAAATTATAGACAAGTTTGGGAAAAGTGTCTTAATTGATCATATACTATACTTTCCCTTGTGGCTCAAACTTATTTCTATAATACTAAAATTTTGAAAATCACTCTAAAGTCTTCTGTAACAGGCACACTTTATAGTCAAGTCTGTATCATATTGTCTATATTCAAGCGTATAGACAATATGAAAACAGTTCTGGTAGATGATATGTAATAAAGTCTCTGCTCTGTAATTAAACTGTCTGACTGCTAATGTATTTGTAATTTGTATTTGTGGCTTTCCTGCTAACCGAAGGATCATAGTTCAAGAAGACTTGTTTCTTCAAAGGATTCTCTTTAAGGAATAGCATGTTTAAAAGAATTTGAACACCTTAATCTTATTTTGATTATTTTAAGCTTCCTGCTTTGATTCTCATGCTGAAACTTAGTGGCATGAGAGGTGGTAAACATGAATTTATGGAGGAAATAAGTTGAAAAAAATGCCATTGCTAACAGTCTGTCAGGGCAGCCATGGCTATGTCTAGTGGAGTCTTGAGCACCTTGTTCGTAGGTTGTTCCAGGTCTGTATTACCCTGCCAGTGAGCAAGTTTTTCCTACTATCCAACCTGAACCTTCCAAGCCTGTCACCTGTGACTATCTCTGCTTGTTTTACCACCTGCTATTACTGAGCAGACTCGCGGAATATCTTCGGTTGGGAGGAGCATCTGGAGGTTGTCTAGTCCAGTTGTCTGGTGTGACCTGCTCCAACCAGGGCTCACCGCAAGGCTGTACCTGGTTGCCCAGGACCTCATGCCCAGGAGTTCTGAGTGTCTCCAAGAGTAGAGGCTTCAGCACATCTCTGGCAAAGCACTGGGACAGGAATTTTCTCATTCTCATGGGGAAAAGGGTTTTTTCTTTACATCCGGTTGGAATTTTCCATGTTGCAACTTTTATCCCCTGCCACTGGTCCACTTGCAGTGTGCCTCCAGGAAGGGTATGGCTCTGCCTTCTCTCTAACATCGCTGTAGGTAGTGGAAGACTGCAATTAGATCGGCCTCTTAACTTCTTTTCCAGGCTGAACAAGCCTAGTTCCCTCAACCTCTCCTCTTATATGTTCTAGCTATGCAGTCGTTTTAATGACCATCTGCTGGATTCTTCTCCAGTTTGTGGACATCTCTATTGCACAGGAAGCCGAAAACTAGAGGCAGTAATGCAGATGCAGGCTCTCAGCTGATGAATAGTGGAGAATAAGCACTTTGCTTGACTTGGTGGCTCTATACTTGTTAAAGCAGGCCAGTATGCAGTTAGCCTTTGTCATTGCAGGAATCCATTACTGACTCATGTTCAACTTGTCCACCAGGATGTCCCTGTCCTTTTGTGCAGAGCTGCTATCTAGCCAGTCAGTCTCTGGCCTGCACTTTTGCATGGGGCCATTGCATTCCAGCTGCAAGAGTTTGCATTTCGTTCATAGTTTTGCTCCATTGCCTTAAATAACTCCCCTTCCAGTACCTGTAGGTAGCAATAACAGGGCCCCTTAGTCTCTTCCTCGCCAGAATAAGCAATGCCAAATTCCTCAGTCTCTCCTTGTATATTATGTTCTTCAGGCTCAAATTCCATGGTGGGTTTCTGTCTATCTTAAGCCTCGACAGCACTCTTTAAGAGCTCTTAACTTACAGAGCATTATGAAAAGCTAAACATTGTTCAAGGAAGTAATTTGCACTAAAGGAAAAATGCATAAAAATGGAAAAGGGGTACAGAAAAAATAACAACTAAAAATAGCAAATCCATGTAAGTGAAGAAATATTTTGGTGTAGTCTGTTTAGTTTGAAAAACTTTGAATAAATTACTGAAAAAGATCAATAGTGTAATGCTGGTATTCCACAGCTGCAGGTTATCATGCATTGCATGTTTTGTTCTCTACTTATTCCAGCTTTGGTCTTGCAGTTAGCTATTGATAATATGAATACCTGCACCTTTGAGGAGCCCAGATGAAGTTAATTCTTTTTTCTTATTTTAGAGAAGCAGGAGAATAAATATTTGAAAATGGGTGTAAATGTGCTTGTTATCTAAGGTGACCAGACAAATAATAACATTTGGTAGCGCTATGCATTTATTCTTTTAAAATTGTCTGAATTTGAAAATAGTGATGGTCTTTGAGGGGGATTAGCAATAAGGCTAGTGTAATGTTTGTCACATTCAGTTTGATTTCCAAATCTTGACTGGAACTGAAGATGTTTCTATCCAGAACAGGACTGTCATTCCAGTATTTGAAGTATCCCTTGCTTCCACGTGAAGTCATTACACAATTTGACATGTTATGCCCTTGAATGTTTTTGATTTTTTTTTTTTCCCCTTCTACTTCTAAAATGCAAATACTCAGGATGCATAGCAACATACATTTTGCAACAACATGCTATTCCTTCCCTGGCTGTTCTCACCACATCTGTTGGTTTGATTTCCCGTTGCTAGCAGCAGTAACTTTGTTTTGTTGGTGATTAGATGTCATTAGGATGAGTGTGGTAAATGGCAGTTTTCTATCCAGAGTAGGTTCTAAAGGCATTTTTTTGGTTTGTAGCCAGAAAATACATGGATTAAATTGAACACATTGTACAATTACTTAATTTCCTTGACAGCATTTTGAAGACTCAGTACTCATCAGATTTCTGTCTTTGTTTTTCAGATGGTACCTTGAGAAATTTGAAGACTACCCAAAGTGCAGAAAAATTGTGATCCCATTTGTGTACTGAGCTGTGCTTTTAACACTGTTTTTGAAATGGATGCTTTTTGTAACAGCTACACTTTACAGGTGTTGGCAGGTTAACAACATACTCTGATCATCACTGTGACAAAGCCTTTGCATCAGTGCTGCTATTAGTTACTTCTTTTCCTCTTACTGAAAACCCAGAACCTGATGGGTGACATGGTGAATAGGAACAGAAATGCTTTTCCAACAGTGGAGCACCATCATAAATACATTAGGCAATGTGGCTGAATTCACATCATGGAAAGTACTGTACAGGACTTCTGGTGCTTCCTTTTCTGTCTATGCAGGCTTCTGCTCTTTCTGCTCGATCTAGCCACGCTGTCCTGAGGATTGTGCCATGAGCCCAGTCACCCTCACTGCAATCTGGATGGTGTGTTCTGCCTGTTATTTGCCTGCATACACCAATGGGGTTGATTTTTTTTCCTTGCCTTCCTAATCCTTTCTTCCCACTATCTGCATTTGCAGGAGAACTGATGATGCAGACCAAGGACATTAGATTAATGTAGTTGCTGTTAGGTAAGAGACAGTGTTCTTCCTCCTCTTTGCACTCTTACACGGGTATGGACACTGTATAGATAATTCTTAATGTCATTTACATGAACAGTTGTAGTGCTACCTTTCCCAAATAATAGATTAAGATTGTCATCTACCTCTCAAATTTGATAACTATCTCAATATTTAATATGTGTTTTCTCACTTAACACTATTTTTGGAAGGCATTCTTTATTTGGGATACTTAGGCCAGTCTAGCACTGTTAACAACTGTGTAATGTTTCCTAACTTCTTAAAAAAACCTTAAGATTGTTACAAAATTCTCTTATTATGCTGTTAAAAAACATCAAGTGTCTTCCTTCTCCTGATAGTGTAGGTGATTTTATATTTCAAAAGTCTGGAATCTTGTAGTTCTGCTTGTTTTATTTATGTCAGTTCTCATACCCCTAAATTTTTTTCCCGAAGGACTCCAGAAGGGTTTCAAAAACATGATGGGTTCCCAGGCATACCAACTTTCGGTTTCAGGCACATCTGTGTCCTTTGCATGCTTATATTAAAGAATATATTAAAGAATTTTTTAGAATTGCTGAAAAAAACCCCTAAGAAATTCTACAGAAAACTTAAAAAAAACCCCCAAAAAACCCAAAACAAACAAAAAAATCCCAAAAAACCTAAGAAACCAACCAGCCAAAAAAAAACCCCAAAACAAACCCCCCCAAAAAACCACAAAAAACCCCCAACCCAACAACCCCATAATAATAATTTAAAAAACCCCAACAACAACAACAAAAAACACCAGAAAAACTTCCCACAAACCCCAGAAACTCTGCTGCTAATATACTTTGGAAATCAATGGAAATCAAACTTTTGCCAACTGTCTTCTGATCTACTTACACTGTGTATGTTGGGTTATGTTCTTCAAAAGAAATTGGTAATATAATTTTGCCAGATGCTGAGTTTTCCAGTATGGTATTGCGGTAAGCTTTGTCTAAAGCTCAAAATTCTGTCTTTGCTGTTGAGTTAGATTAGTTTGGTTACTATAGCAGTGTATCTGATAAATTTTACTTTTAAAATTTTAGATACTAGTTTAAAAAAAAGTACATTCAGAAAATGGGTAGTGAAAAAGGACTTTGTGACCCAAGCTTCTGCTTAACAGTTGTTTTTTCCTCCTCTCCTTCATGGCACATTTATACAGTACTTACTGCACTGAAGTCTTGGCTATCATTAAGGATTTATTCAGGGGTGTAAATAAGTGTAACACAAAATTCTGTCGTTATCGACTGAAATAGTCGAAGGAGGGGAGAGAAACTGGCAGTCCTGCAGTGATGATAACGCACCTACAGCTAAGCCCTTGGACTGCCAGTTGCTCCTCATAATGTTGACTGGGGTGACCAATCCTGCCCTCAGCCAATATCCAAAAAGTGCAGCTTTGGGAGAACATAGGAATACCCATTCCTTTGATGCCAGTGTCGTTACTTGATTCTCAAATTGTTTAATCATTTCTTTAGTGTTTACATCTTTCTTTAGTGTTTTACAGGCAGTTTGAGGCTTCCCCTGTTGTTTTTGCTGTCACACTGTAATTTGACATTTGATCTTAGCTGTTTTGGTGAACACTCAGTCATGAAGTTCCCTGGGGAGAGGATGGTGGGGAGGATGATTTACTCCTCAATGCTGAAGTGGAGTTAGTGGACAATAAAAGTTCAATAGGATCACTTAAAGCATGTTCTGAAGAGAATTTTAGAAACATACTCTTATATACCGAGATATTTCTAAACCCTATCACATCCCTGTGGCAGTTTTTTAAATCTTGGCATCTAAATCATCCAGCTATCAAAATCTGTTTTAGGGGAAAAAATACAGGATTCAAAGAGCATTATCTACTCTAGGTGTTTAAATAGTTGCATAGTTTATGGTGAATTAATATCTTATATCTTTAGGGATATTTGTTAAAATTACTAACGGGACAACCAACCGTTAAAAAAAGATCTGGCTGCAGCACTTTAGTCTCTAATCCACCACCTCTTTTTTTTTTTTTTTTTTGGCCTTTTACGAAAAGGCAAAGATTCTTTTAAGTAAACAGTGAGAGAAACTCCTTAGTGTTCAGTATGTCTCCTTATATTCTAGAGCTGTAGCTCTTGTCAGTAGTCTTTATCATAGTTTACAGAAAATTTGTACTGATGCCTCAATTTTGCTCTGGTGCTGTGCTGCTAAATATTTATCTTGACTAAAAGTTCAGCTGGTTTGCTCACATAATGTTAATTTATGGATTACCTATAGCAGGATGGGGATCTGAAATGCGATGCTCTAACAGCTTATGTGTGTTCTTTGTCTTGTTACAGAAAAGGAAGAGCTAAGGTCTATAGGCTGTGAATGTCAGTGCATTTAGAAATTCTAGTTAATTGGATTATAAAAAAAAAAAATCAGAGAAGAAGGTTTTGTTCTTTGTGTGTTTATATTTTATATTCTCATTATACTGCTGGAACCTTCCTTAAGTAAAGTACAGAATTTATTTGAGGCAGTTCATTAGAGCAGAAGTCTTATGAGGAGTGGCTGAGGGAACTGGGGCTGTTTAGCCTGGAGAAGAGGAGGCTGAGGGGAGACCTCATCGCGCTCTACAACTACCTGAAAGGAGGTTGTAGCGAGGTGGGGGTTGGTCTCTTCTCCCAAGTAACAAGCGATAGGACGAGAGGAAATGGTCTCAAGTTGCACCAGGGGAGGTTTAGACTGGACATTAGGAAAAATTTCTTCACCGAAAGGGCTGTCAAGCACTGGAACAGGCTGCCCAGGGAAGTGGTGGAGTCACCATCCCTGGAAGTATTTAAAAGACGTGTAGATGTGGTGCTTAGGGACATGGTTTAGTGGTGGACTTGGCAGTGTTAGGTTAACGCTTGGACTCGATGATCTTAAAGGTCTTTTCCAACCTAAACTATTCTATGATTCTTGCATTTCAAGACCAAAGTACACAGGTGATCAACTTGGTCAAATGCTAGAACTGCCTTTTGTTTAAACAATATCCCATTTATTTGTCATACTTCACTCGTGCTCCCTTCCCCTTTCAGCAGCTTTGACAGAATTTTTCTGTTAGAAAATATCTGATACTGAAATTTTTTTCTTGGAAATATGTAGTGTGAAAATGAACTCTGACCTGCCCATTCTAGAAGGAGAAAACGTGTGCTTGCTGTTGGGTATAATATCTGTAGCAATTTTTAAGAGACACTTCTATTCAGACTGCCTACATCTTTCCCAAAAATCTCCTACTAATAAAATATGGTTTGCGGTGTCTTGCTTGAATACTTTTTTTTCTGTTAGTAATCCTTGCTATAGCTTGTGGAGATTGACCAAGGCTTTGGTACCCGCGATTTCATTATCCCAAATGAGGTCTTGAGGACTGTAATAGTAAGATTGTATTAGAATAACCTAGGTGCATATGTGAACTTGACGAGATGCACTCAAAACAGAAATTATTAAAAGTCACAAGATAAATTTGTCTAGTGATACATTCTTAATTATGTAAAACAAAGTACATAGCTGCGATGTTCTACACTTGTGGTTAGAGCAAAGATTAACACAAGCAGAGGCTACTCATATGGGTTCCTCTTCTGCTGCTAGGTCATGGTGAACTTTTCATTTGGAACAACTGTAGCACCTGCTGTTTCAACTATTTTAGTTGTGGTAAAACTTTTTGAGGAATGAAGATAGTGTACAAATGACTTGGCATATAAACTTATTATTATTTCAGCAGGCAAGAAATCCTAAGTGCCTACCACAGAGTTTTTACAGCCTGTTTGGGAAAAACACCTCTAACAAACACCTGTTTGTTAATTTAAATAAATTAATAATTTTAGTATGAGAATGTCCCAACCTGTTCTATGCTACTAAGTTTTACCAATAACAGTTGCACTTGTCTGGGCAGCCTTTCACACATACCTCAGTCAGTTTTGTGAGGAAAACAGACCTCTGGGTAAAATTGCACCACTTCTTGCAGTGATGCAATGTATCCATCACCATGTATGTGCCCACGTGCCCACACAAAAATACACGTGAGCAAGCCATTGTGGAAATTCTTGTTGCAAGACAACTGAAGGGGTAAGCCTAAACCAAGGTTTGCATCTGAGAGAATTGCACAACTGCAACTTGCTGTTAAGCTTCTTAAAAAAACATGTTTTGTATGTCCCTTGCTTGGTTTACCATGTTTGCTTTGTTGTGTTCAAGCGGGTGGTGGAAGCAATAGGTTATTTGTTTACAGAGATGAAAGAATACCTATATAATGATTGGTACAACATTTGGTATAATGCATTACCAGTGCGCTAGCAAGAGCCTCGCAGTGATGTTGTTTGTCCCTGCTTCCTAATACTTGCAGCCTTTTTTTTGGAAATGCCTGTCTGCCTGTCCAGTTTCTGAGAGGACACGGGTGGCTGGGTCTGAAGAGGGAGCACTAGCGAAGCCACGTGTTCCAGCTGCTCTAGGAGGGAGAGCTCCATTTCTCTTGGGCTATTGAAAGGGAAAAACAGAACAAACTTAGATATAAACTTCTACCAGAAAAGAAAGAGCTGTTTGATCATATCCATGAACTGGGATTCAAATGTTGAGCAGCATTGTCAAGACTAAATAAAGGCCTATGCAGTGTGAGCTAGCAGAAACTACCCCAGGTACCTGCTATCATTGTGACCTGCTGGCTCCTGTATTGGGTTGGGATCCAACCTTTTTAATCCTTACCAGTGCGTCGGTGAACAGTCTGAGAGGCTTCCAGCTGTGCCCCCCCACCCCAAGTGTTGTGTTTGCTGCAGGAGACCAAGAACCAGCTGCTGTGCAGAGCCAGGATTTCGCTAATAAGCAAGAGGCCCTGGGAGGAAAACCTGCGAGAAAGAAGCCCAGTGCGCTAATGCAGATTTGTAGGATTTTCATGTTTTTCAAAGGCAAATATGTTTCCTCTTTCATTCTCTGCCTGCCTCTTTGAAAAATGGTGGCTGTATCGGAACAGGAGAACTGACTTGAAAGTCCCCAGTAGTATTTTGAAAGTGTTCAAGCATTAAAGCAGAGTCATTAAGATATACTAACATCAGTAACCAAAGATGAAAATAGTCTTTAGGATGCTTCAAATAGTCCTTGCAAATTTGACTAGGCCTCAGAACCGAAGACTAATAGATTAAGCGTAATATTTAGCATAAAACAATACAGTATATGATCATTACTGATAGAATAAAGTAATACTAGAAGTAGTTTAGAAAATATGAATAGCTATGCAGACAGCACACAGCAGCGAATGTACAGAGCTAAAGACCAAGAAAAAATGAGCTGGGATATTTTCATGAGCAAAAAGAGAACTAGTTAGTTGATAAACAGGATATAATTTTTATTAATTTTAAATTGAGATGATGTAATATATTTGATTACTTAGACTCTGATAATTGCATATTAGTCATTAAAATAGCAAAGGAAAAATCCAGGGCTATGCATTGAACTTGCATTCACCCAGAGGTTCACATCTGAAGATACTCAAAACCCTCCTTGGAACATGATCTCTAGGTGCAGATAAATTAGGTAAGGTTTTTCTGCCTTAATAGTTTAATTCGCGCTAAGTGTTCCCTAAGAAGTATTCCTGTAGCATTACTCCTGGATATCATTTTTAGATCCATGGCTTAGAGTGGTTAAGAAGGAGGGTGTCATGGAGCATGTGGCAGCAGCCCTTCTTATCCAAGGCGTGCTTGTTGAATTGAGCACGGCTTTTGCATTGCTTTCTAGCGTGTTCTCAGCAATGTCTCCAAGAAGATACGCTTAAATCTCTCAGAGCTGTTTCTGAGAAGGGATGCCATTTGGCCTGCTGAGGTGGAAGACCTCTAACGCAGCTCTGAAGAGGTACTGATGGAGTCATCAGGATGGAAGCACCTGGGACACAGCATGCCTTCTCACCCTCCAAATCTCACCAGACAAAAATAATGACATGCTTGTGAAACTGAAGTTTCTCTCTTTAACTAGGAAAGTTCACTGAGATAGATTTGCGTGTATATTATTTTGGTTTTAACTCACTCATTTTATAAGTTCACATTTTTCTGTTTTGGTTGGTTTTTTTGGTTGTTTTTTTTTTTTTTAAATGAACAGTCCCCTTCCTAATAAAACTAGATATAAAAAAGTCAGGTTCCATTCAAAATTGCAGTACTTATGATACGCGATTCTCTCAGTTCTCAGCTTGTTACTTCCTTTGCTCACTGAGGTCTGGTGTCCTCATTATATACCATGTGGCCATTGCTGGTGGAAGAGTTTCTTCCTCCGATTTCTCTTCTTTGTAAATTAGTCCCCGAAACTCCCTGCCTTGTTGATTTGCTGCCCTTTAAAATCTTGGTTAAAAGTATCTATTTTTTCCTTTACCTTGTTCGGTCTCTTTGCTATTATGCTGTAACTTCCTCTAAGATACAAGCTTTTTATAAAACACATCATTCCTGTTGCTATCAAATTTTCTCATGAATGGTTATTTATTCCTGATTAGGCAAATATTTATGCAAGTTTGTGGTGGGTTGGCCCTGGCTGGATGCCAGGTGCCCACCAAAGCCGCTCTATAACTCCCCTCCATAACTGGACAGGGGAGAGAAAATATGATGAAGGGCTCATGGGTCGAGATAAGGACAGGGAGAGATCACTCACCAATTGCTGTCATGCACAAAACAGACTCGACTTGGGGAAAAATTAATTTAATTTATTACCAAGCAAATCAGAGTAGGGTAATGAGAAATAAAAACTAAATCTTAAATCTCCCACCCCTCCCTTCTTCCCAGGCTCAACTTCACTCCCGATTTCTCTACCTCCTCGCCCTGAGCGGCGCAGGGGGACGGGGATGGGGGCTGCGGTCACTTCATCACACGTTGTCTCTGCCGATCCTTCCTCCTCAGAGGGAGGACCCCTCACACTCTTCCCCTGCTCCAGCGTGGGGTCCCTCCCACGGGATGCAGTCCTCCATGAACTTTTCCAGCTTGAGTCCTTCCCACGGGCTGCAGTTCTTCGCAAACTGCTCCAGCGTGGGTCCCTTCCACGGGGTGCAGTCCTTCAGGAATAGACTACTCCAGCGTGGGTCTCCCATGGGGTCACAGGTCCTGCCAGAACTTCTGCTCCAGCGTGGGCTCCTCTCTCCACAGGTCCACAGGTCCTGCCAGGAGCCTGCTCCAGCGCGGGCTTCCCGTGGGGTCACAGCCTCCTTTGGGTGCATCCACCTGCTCCAGCGTGGGGTCCTCCACGGGCTGCAGGTGGATATCTGCCCCACCATGCACCTCCATGGGCTGCAGAGGGACAGCGTGCCTCTCCATGGTCTTCACCAGGGGCTGCAGGGGAATCTCTGCTCCGGCGCCTGGAGCACCTCCTCCCCCTCCTTCTTCACTGACCTGGGTGTCAGCAGAGTTGTTTCTCTCACATATTCTCACTCCTCTGGCTGCAGTTGTGTAGTTTTCCCCCTTCTTAACTATGTTATCCCAGAGGCGCTACCACTGTCACTGATGGGCTCAGCCTTGGCCAGCGGTGGGTCCCTCTTGGAGCTGGCTGCATTGGCTCTGTCGGACATGGGAGAAGCTTCCGGCATCTTCTCACAGAAGCCACCCCTGCAGCCCCCCTGCTACCAAAACCTTGCCACGCAAACCCAATACAAAGTTTTATTTTATGAAAATTGCAAAATGAAACAATTACATGGCAGTTGTAGGCAAAAATCTTTTGTCAATTGCTTTAAGCGGTTTTCTTAAACTGAAACTGTCATGCAATGTTTTGGAAGGTAGACATTTCAAAACTCAATGGATAATACACTATAATTACTACTTCTAAAAGGATTACTAGCAAAAGTCCATAAAAGTGAAGGAATTGTACTTGTTTCCTAATTCTTCATACTAGATTAATTGCCATTGCAACAGCTTTTAATTTCAATTCAAAGTAGACAAAACAAGCAACTCCTTTGCAAATGTAACCCTGTCTGCTACTGTGGCTAAACCTCAGAGATTTTCTTGAATATTCCCATTTCTGATACAGATCAAAAAAGATAAATTACAAGTTACACTGCAGATAACAAACCATGCCTTATTTTTCATCAAGTAATAATGTCATTTTCTAGCACGTGGTGTCTGTATTAACACTAGGCTAACTAGAAACATGAACTGATCATCTAACTTATTTTGTTACATGTGAAATCCAGTCAAACACTGTTCTCAGTTGTCTTACTGTGGCACTGCACAGATGTGGGCTTACTGGGTACCTGTTGCATCATAGCTTCCAGTCCCCAGTAAGCACTGCCTAGAGCAGAGATCGCTAGTCACAGTAGCAATTTCAAGGACAGTCCCCTCCTCTAGTTCAGGGTTATGCTTCTCCCAGATGTGGACCACAGAAGCAGACAAAAATACACCCCCAGACAAGCACTCAAATGTCATCAGCAGAGGTCTTCACCAGCCACCCGTGTCTATGTTGCACAACATGTAGAACAACAAGGGATGCTAACCTTCCTGCTCATGATCCTCTTTCTCCTCCAGCACCCAATATGGTAGCCCTCAGTAAGGTGCACCAGCCTCTACAAACTTACTGGTAACAAGACCAGTTCCTTGCTAGCACCTCAGGCATAGACCCTCACCTGGTATCATGGTGCTCAGCCAAGCAGGCCAGGAAAGATGGAATCCCACACAGAGAATTTTTAAATTCAGCCTTTCAGAGGCTTACAATTTTTGTTTGGGTTTGGAAGTTTTTTGGTGGTTATTTTGGCTTTGGTTTTGTTTTGGGTTTTTTTTTGGGGTGGGACAGGGGGAATGAGCTGTCCTACCCAGAGCGGACTTCATTTTTTGCCGTACTGTGCATGGGACAGACGTGCTGGGAGCAGAACACGTGTTTGGCTCTGGAGAGACATCCAGGTGAACAAGCATGAAGGCCCACGAGATAGGTAGGTAGGAAACCGGGGATCTCTCCAAATGTTGTTCCAGTTGGAGCACACAGTTGGAGCTCTCTAAAAGCGCTTAGTTTTGAGGCAACAGCGTTTGATGTGGATTGCTGATCAGGAATTGCTTTTCAGTGTTGAAGACTTAGCAGAGCAGAGGAAGACTGAGTTTTCCTGGTCAGGATTTGGAGGGAGAGAGACTTTTTTCTTCTGCAGCAGATGAAAATAACAACAGCATATCAGATGGAGCAAAAACCAAGAAACTAAGAAGAATAAAGCATGTGCAACCTTATTTCACCCAATAGTTGGTAATTCTAGCAACTAAACTGAGGGTTAAGCTTCAGACACGCTGCTGTAGCTGTTGTAACATAAATGTTACAAATATAAGGGATTCAGTTTCTTCCTAAATGTCCACAGAGGTATGATGAAGCATAACAGACTTGTAATTTCTAGATGTTAGGGCTTGCCAAATCCAACAGCCTGAGAGAGGTGAGGCTCCCACAGCTCCGTGCCCCAGGTCCAACCAGTAGTGAGGCTGAGCATGTATTCCCAGTAAGCACACACACAAACGCCCATCTGCAACACATATATACATATACACATGGCTGGCCACACAGATCAGCACAGACAGACACACTCAGCACACAGGCAAACACAAACGGCACCAACAGCCCCATCCTGTTCCCCTCTCTGGCTGATCAGGATGAAGGTCTGTTAGTGGGAAATACGTCAATACAAACGTACAAGATGGATCCCTCCAGTAGCTGGGCTCAGGCACCCAGTCTGCCCAGTAGCTGCTCCTGGATCCCAGTCTCCCCAGTCATTGGCACCTGGATGTATGAGCCCCTGAGTCTGCAGCCCCACTTCAGTGCAGTTGCTGGTACAGATCCCCCTTGCTCACAGTCATGCACACACCCACCCACGCATGGAGGGACAGTATAGATCCACCATTAACTGTGCTTAGACATGGAAGGCATCCAGTAAGTGGCCCTGGATCCTCACTCTCCACAGCTGACAGCACCTGGGCATGCAAAACTCTGAGGGCCACAGCTCCCCCCCAGCTGCTGGTATCTTTAGTCTATTCTCTGCTCAGATTTTCTCTAAACACCTTCAATTTAAAAAAAAAAAAATATATTCAATGTTTTATTCATGTAACATTGTTTTGCACATAGTGAATTTATGGACCATCTCATGAACTGATCACAAGAGGGGTTACTGGATACCAGATACTTGAAAATCATTCGTTGTGCATGGTCATCTCTAATGCTCCTTCTGTTTCTTGACTAACAAGATCTAACTTTTATAACTTTTTTTTTGCCCTGAATTAATTTCCTTTTAGCAAAATATATTTCCCTTAGTGATCTGAAATGGTGACATAAATACAAAATCTACTCTACAACCATTTGCACAAACAGAATTGCTGTCTGATGTTCACACAAAGAATTTAATTTCTCCATCCACTTCCCAGAAGTGAAGGACTCATATGTAAAAGTAACTATGATGCAGACTGGCCCATATACGTGCAGGCTGAGCAGAGGGGCCTTCCAAGCATTGACAGAAAGCAAAGCAAGTGAGACTGTGGCCAGCTAGGAAAAGCAAGCTTCTGAAAGTCACTCACGTGACTTTGTATTAGTATGTCATTACTATTCTCATTAGTATGACAGTATTAGTCCCTATCTGGAAAATAACTACAGAGGAAAGATTGCTTACTGAAGCAAAGTTTTACTTCATTGTTCTTTACTTTGTTGTGTTTTTTTAAAAAATGATATCAAGACTCTTTAACATAGAATTTTTTGTGTTTGTGCTGGTGAATTTTAGGTAAAACACTGTTTACAGGAGGAGCAGAAGGGAAATGCTGGTACTGACCAGAAGCAGAGTTTGGTCCTGCATTTATTAGTGATTTGCAAAAAGATATGTTCTAAAGTACATGAGTGTAGCATCAGACGTAGGGGAAAAGCACAAAATACAAAGCACAGCTCTATTGTTTATAGAGATTGTTTTCCATTAAACCGTATTTTTCAGCCTAGGGAAGTATGCCTCCATGAGCATTTTGAATGACAGCCTTTGAATGGGCTTTCATTTTAAGTAAATCAGTTTTCTTAAAGGCTCTCAGCAAGCATTTAGAATGGTTATTAGTGAAGTCTCCAGGTAATTTTGGTCTGCGGGAACAAGGTCTCTTACCTCTGTTAACTTCTGTATAGATTCCTCCAGAGAAACGTACTTCCTTTTTCTACTTTCTGCTCCAACAGCAAGGCCAGCTGTTTGTCAGCAAGGCTGGGCACTCAGCCAGAGCTCTACTTGATCTAGAAAAGGTTTTATCTTTCCTAATGTAAACTGTAAATATTTTGTTCTAGCAGATCTGATTTGAAACTTTCCTGGGTGATCGATGAGATCTGCCCTGAGACATCACAGACCATTTCTTCTTCCTTGTGGGTAACTGCAGATGTGATGTCTGTGAGACCAAAACATTTTGTCCATAATTCTTGCTGGGTTCCATGTGGCCCAAATGAGAGATTTCAAAATGAATGAGAGAGTTTGAATCAGGCCCAGCAAAGAATTACGCCATGCAGTACAAATGTCAAGAAATTGTCCTTAGTAGCTGTGCAGAAAGCTGAGGCAGAGCTGTCTATCCCATAAATGGCACAATCAAGGTCAAACCATTTTCACCCAGTCTCCTAGCCCTATGCCAGATCCACTGCTAGTAACAACAGATCATTTCTAGGCCAGCACCAGGCAATAGGATCCTTTCGGCCAGGCTAAGTAGCGCATTATGCACTGTAACTGCAAGAAACATATTACACTCAGGGCAGGGGAAAGGTTTCCCTTGTCATAAGGATGCAGAAAGTAGAAAACAGCAGGAAGAAATACAGAGCAAAAGGTGAAAGAGGCAGCTTCCACATCCTCAAGACAGCCGTTGTAGACAGATCCTCGTAGTTTTTGCTCTCCACTCCTAACAGATACAGTCCAAGGGAAGACTCTGAAGTGGTCTGCACTTCACAGACAAGAGTCAGCCATAGATTCATGCGGTGGCACTCTTGAAGCATCCCACTGGGTAGTATGGGGTATAGACTGGTACTACGTGTGGTTCTCATAGGTAAGTTAAGAAAGAGAATGATCAAGAGAGAGTCCCCACTAGAGGTGCAGAGGGACTGGTCAATCTATACAAACAAAGAGCTAGAGGAGGGTGACTGTATCATGTAGGAATTGGCTGAGTCCCTGACACAGCATCCCATGAGATCACTACTGTCCGAAAGGATCGCCTTCTGATCAGCATGACCTAGACCATCAACAAGGGAAGGAATCAACAGAAGCGTTCAAAAAAACATGGCAACAAAGTTGTCAGAGAAGCACTTTTCAACGAGTAAGTCATATATGTGTGCAGTTGGAAAGTGCAGTAGCATGGCTTTGTGCTCAGAATCACTTCCATGGACTTGTCTGCATGGCCAGTCTGACTGAATTCCTCCTAACTCATGGTAGATGAACTGAGCAAATAAGAGGCAGAGACTGCACAAGAGTTATTCATTCAATGCATTTTGTTCCACAGTTTTCTCCCACCATGCAAGACTCATTGGCAGCATGGTTCTTAACTCTCCGCACTGCTAGCCACATGGCTTAGCCGGGTTCTGAGAATTTTGCACAATCCTGAAAAGCTTGAGGTTTACATTGTGTTAATGTCTGTCACCTTCTGAGTACATGCTCGAGAGATTATTTCCATCCAACAAAAATAGGTCTCATGAACCATGTTTGTCACCACCTCATGAGGAAACACCTGGGACAAACTTCATAGATATCACCAGGCAACTCTGAATGAGAAAACAGCTACAGCCTGGTGATGAAAAGAGGCTCTCCAGGTCCCACTAGGCAGCCCTAGAGCCACAAGCACATCTGTCTTGTGTCCAAATTAACATCTTTCCAATGGGAAGGAGGTCCATGCATCCTTGCCACCACTCCAAAAGAAGAAGACAGCTGAGCAAGTCTTGTGTTTCTGTGAGCAGAACGAGCACTCCATCTACCTGCTCCATGGCATCAGTCAATACCACACCATGAGCTCTGCCAGAGACTCTGCAAGAAAAGAGTATCCCATTGCAAGCTTCATCCGGCAGCAACTATGACAAACAAACAAACAGCTTCTAGTTAGAGTTGTAGTACCGGAGGCCAGACTCTTCAAAGGCAGGCTCCTGCCTGCAGGGCAGTCAGACCTCTCACTCCGCTGGGAAGCACAAGAATCATCAGTGAACTGTCTGGACACCAGGGCTCAGCAGAGAGGATCACCGGCCCGTGAGGCCTCCCTGTGGCCTTACTGGAGGAATCTGGAGCTGCTTCCAGCCTTCTGGATGCTTTGAGCCAATGGTGTTTTTGAGGCATGGGAAAAAAATGAAGCTGCCCCTTCATGAAGTTACATGGGTGCTTCATCTTGGCACGTGGCAGCAGGAACGGCAGCCTCTCCTTGCTCCAGCCCATGACCTGCCTGGAGGGGCAACAGCTATTCTCCTAGCTCAACCTAAGCACAGTAAGCAGGCAAGCAGAAATCCTGATCTATTTCAATGCTGACATTTCACTCCTCCTTCCTCATGCCTTTTCTTCTCTCACCACAGTAAATGAATGCTGTTTCTTGAACGTTATCTACGTGTCCATAGGGTACTCATCAGCAGGAGCTCACAGGCATAGACTTACTGTGGAGCCGATGCTTATTAAGATTGGGCACTGATATCTTGAACAAACTCCTTAAATCAGTTCACGTGGCTGTGGAGTGGAGACTGACATTGCAGATAACTATCATGTTCACTGCTGATACCTACAGACAGGAGACAGAGGCACTGCCATCACAAGGGGGCTTCGGGATATTCAGGTATGCTCTGTTCATCTACAGTCTTCAGGATCCCAAAGGCATGTCTGTTCCACTGCATGTGCGTAAAGTCCCAAGATGAAATGGTACTGACAAACTGAAGAAGTCCTGGAGAAGTCCCAGCTGATCTCTGTCCACAGTCTGTCCATGCACGGGAAAGAACTGATGGTGAGGCTGTTTATCATGTCTCAAGGGAGGCAGAGGACATTGTAAAGTGCTGTATGGTTCCAGTATTGAGCTAGGAGGATTTGTTGCAAGGAAGTTGGAGTGCTGGTAGAAAGTCTGGGGGAGAGGTGTCTGAAACCTGTTCTGCTGGTCCCTGGCCTTGACTTTAGCACCTTCAAAGAGCAAATGGCAAAGGTGTGTGCTGACGGATGAGTCGTGCTCTGACAGTTTTCCTGCCCCTCTGGCCAATACCTGCATCTGTCCACTCCACCTCCCTTGTTCTTATTCCTAGTCCAGGTCTTTCTCTACATCAGATAAAACGTTCAGCCATGCTCTCTTACTGACTCACACTTTTCCCCTCCTTGTTCCTATCCTCATTCTAAAGGACTGCTAAACCATATTATTCTTTCCTATCAGTCCCTATCTAATCTATCCTACAGCTGCTGCACATTAATGTTACCTAAAAACCCTGCCAAAAAATCTTGCTCTGCTTTGATCTTCTGTACTCCTCTGCTCACTATCCACGGGCCAATGTGAATATGGCTTGGGTCAGCACTTTTATACTGGCATCAAGCTGTTTCTCTTCTGGAAATCTCCTTCCTGAGATGTCCAAGTGATTTAATTGTGGCCCAAGAACAGTTAAAAATAATAGCTTTGAAGGTGGAGATGCAGGACGTAGACATACTTAAGGAGAGGGAGGTGCACTGCAATAGAGCGCAGTTTCTATTTAAAGAGCAAATGCGTATAGGTATGTGCATGTGCTGCCTATAGATGAGGACCAGCGGGCAGGATGAACCAATGAAAAATACTTAGGCAGCTGACCACGCAAAATAAATTAGCTTCTAGAAATCTCTACAAGATCAAATATGGCTTTGATCTGGCTTGGAAGCTAATAAAAGTGAGCTACATCTTTCACCACGATAGTCTTTGTTGACACCCAATGTAACCTTTCTTTAATTCTATCCACAGTCATTCTGCTATGCATAAATGATTCTTCCAGGTTCAGTATAGAAGCAGCTGGTGCCCTATCTGATGCCATGTTAATATGGCAGATGAGGGCTCCAGGGCACATCCTCACTAAGCAAATTTTAATCAGCTCTTTCACAGCTTGTCCCGTACGTCTTAGCACTTTTTTATCCTGTTTTTTTAATAGTATCTTGCTCTCTTCAGCAGAAAGCTTACATTTAACAGATATGAAGGAAAGCATTTTTATTGTAATATTGTTCCTACGAGGAACAACGCATTACTTTTATAGATTCTTTTCCTAGCAGAAAGTCTAGCCAGATCTACTTTTTCCTTCCATTTTAGAGCACGTGCAACCACACTGTGAGCTGAGATACCTTCCCCTTCCAAGGATTCACACAGCAGGTTCTGTATGCCCTCAGCAGTCCTCTATACAACAGCCTGGAGAATGACAACTTAAGGACGATCCTGGGACCTCCTAGAGTGCAAGCATGAGTAAGGGAGGAATCCTCATCATGAACTTTCATGAGAGTCTCCTTAATGTGTTCTCTCAACCTGTCATTCAAAGGCAAGTGATCCTTCTTACAAAACAAGTCTCTGCATGGTTCTGCATTAACCAGGACAGGAAGACAGAGCACCTGATTTCATACAACTCTTCAGAGCACCTGATTTCATACAACTCTTCAGATCCCAGATAGAAAAATACTTTCAAGAGCTTTATAGATATTTAACATAAACTTCACTTGTTTATGATGTCTCTCACAGATTATTTTCTACACCTAAAATTATTCTTAAAACCCCCTCTGTGCTTGTTATCACAATTTAATTTCCATGTCTAAATAAGCCTTTGAAAAAAGAAAGTCTGTAAGATTTAATTCTCTTTAATTAGGTGTTAGTGCTGGCAGCATATTCTCTCTTAAGAAAACTGACAGTCTTAAAGGCAGAAATTCCTAATCTCTGAGTTAGAAACAAACTTCCAAAATCTGTATCCTTCCAAGCTTTCTCTAGATGAGGAAAAGAAACAAAATAGAACACAAGAACAATTTAAAAATTTGCATAGACTATCCTTGATACAGAACAATTAAATAATTATTTGTTTTATGTCACGGAAAACTGTAAAAAAACGCTGTGTTAAGTATTGCTGTGTAATAAGCCAAGATAAATATTCATAATAAAGCAGCATTTTGAAAGTAATCCCTATCAGAGCCCCAAATATATCAATGGAAATAGAACGTGGGTATATCAAGGTGACATGTTTACCTTGCTCCTGTAGTACTGCACATCTGTACAACGTACACAGTAATGAAAGGCCTCCAAGACAGAGTTCCCGCCAGACATCCAGCAGTGTGAGGCAAGAATCACACCTGGCTGTCCGTGCAACCTCTCCCCCCGGCGAGCTGCCACCCTAACTGCAAGCGTAATCGGATGGCTTGTGAACCGCCCCCCACGCTTTCTCCATTTACCAGCCAGCTATTTTATGTAGGCAGCTAGAAAAGGATTTTCATGTGTATGAACATGCCTGGCTGGAAGCTGCAGCTGTTCAGCTGTTGATTTATCATCTCTGCAGCTTCTCTGACACAGGGCTGGCAACCCTTGTAAGAATGGGGGAAGACGGAGCGGGAAGAGGAGACGGCTGGTGGTTGACAGCTGTTTCAGCCTCTGCACTTTAATTGGCTCTGAATATGCCTCAACACCCTAAATTTGGCTGACGCTCGGTGTTCATCAGAAGAGGACGTAGAGCCACAAAGAGAGGAAGGACTGAGCAAAGTGGAAGATTTAAGGAGGAAAAGATAACATGATTTTAGCCTGTTCAGGGTTACTCATGCCAGGCCTTCTTCAGTGGGAGACAGAAGCTATTTTGAAGAAGGTAAAAGCCTGTGTTTCCAGAGGACAGATTACAAGAATGCCCCAAAACATGCATTGTAAGAACCACAAACTCCTGTTCTGGATTTCTACTTGCCTCCCTATTGTGATCAGCTCCTTTTGAGAGATGAAAACTGTATCTCCGCTCTCCTGTCCAGGAATGTATTTACTGAAAAAAAGTGACAAGAGTGCAGCTAAGGAACCTGTCTCCCCTTTACCTCCTCCCCAACACTGTCTCCTGGTGACTAGCACACTCTGAAGGTCAGTTGTTAGAGATTCACCTCCTTGGCTGGACAGCCTTTCTCTCACGCCCCCATCCAGCTTGAGACCATGGTTTGTTCAGTTCTTTCCTCTTCCCACCTTCAGCATATACAAGTCTGGTCAGATATACTGCTGACCCCTACACTCTGTGCCTTCTCCATCCATCCTATGGGCTGCAAAGGGTACGAAGAAGGAGATCAGAGCTGGTAAGTATGAAGGAGGTGATGCATCAGAGGCTTACAGCGAGATTGTCGGTGACCAGAATGAAGGTCATATGGGACAAAATCCTGGAGATGTCCTGGAGAGTGTGAACTGTTGGAGAACCTGCTGGTTGCCTCTCAGCTGCTGTGTCACCTGGTGGAATCACACCCATGGCAATTCCCAGCTTCAGAGACCAGAACTAGGGTTGCATCACACGGGTACGCTGTATTTGCATCTCATCATTTCCAGGGGTGTAAACTGAGCCATATTAAACGTGTGGGATTCTATCTGCTTTTATCTGCGTTAATGAGTTCAGAGGGTTCATTAAAAAAATAGATTAATAGCAAGCATTGGGCAACACTGCCCTGTATATATCCCACTTAGGTATTCAACTCAATTGCCATTATTTACCAAAACATACAAACTATTCACAGAATTGGAATTGCAGTCATCAGGATGTCAAAGTCAACAGCTACAAGGTTACCAAAGACTCCAGCACTGTCACTGTTGCCAAATCAAAGATGTATTTGGCTGAAGCTGAAACTGAAATACAAGCTTCATCCAAGAGAGAGCTGTGGTTGTGTTCTCTGTGACAAGCAGCCAGATTAAAACACTTTATAACAGATCAATTAAATGACCTCAGAAGTAACGAGACTACATTTTTAGTCATTGGTTCTATAACTTCAAAGTTAAATACCACCTTAAAGAAACTGAAGTAACGAAAAAAGAGTAGATTCAAGGACACTGAGTTACCGGCATAAGACAGGCAATGCTAGTATGAGGCATTTTAATATGACATTAATAATCTGAATCAAGCATTTGAACTTCCCCACGGCAAACAAGGCATTGTGTCTCCTGAGGTTAGGATCTTTTCATTACCTGCGTCCTCACAAGTTCACCAGTAGGAAGGAAGCTCTTTTGAAAAGAAAGCAAAATTTTCTGATGATCAAAACTATATTTAGCTTTCAAACTTTCTGAGAGTCTTACCTTCCGTGAGTAGTTTCATTCAGTAAAGGACAACTGAATTAAAATCAACCAGTCTTTTAAAAAAAACAATCCTCACAAAGGAAATTCTCACTTACTACCTTTAGAGGGAAATTCTCACTTTAAGGAGACAAGATTAGAAACATGCTTTATTTAGATTTCTTAATGGAAATGCTAGAAAAAGAGTAAGAGCCGATGTTAGAAGACGATAATTTTTCTTGTCCTTGTGCCACAACAGGCCATTGGGTGTTATTTCTTCATATTATACACACTTATGAAGCAAACATGTAATGTCTCCTTTTCTGCATAGATATTTCAGTGACTTGCCGCAAGCTTCGGCATCATAGGATACATGAGTGAACTGGCGTATTAACAAACCATTGCTTATAGATTTCTCACAGGAGACTTCCTTCTTCTCCGTGTTCTTAAAATGTGGACCCCCGCATAGGTTGTGCCCAAAACTTCCATCCCATGCCCTCTATTACACTCACATGGTATTTGCTGCCTTGACCCCATAGAAAGAACTGACTAAGCACCACTGTAGCTTCAGAAATTCTGTCTACAGGAACAGATTTTAAGTCAGTGAGAGGCAACCCCTTCTGAGAAGACTATAGCTACTTCAGGAAACAGCCTGGCCCCTTCCACGACAGTGTTGGGATTGGTGAGTCTCAGGAACAGTGTCTCTCCTCAATCAAAAGCTGCTTTCGAGTTATTGCCTCTTACAAGGGAGCAGTCTCTACCAGCTAGACCTCAAAATGAAGTTGGAGACAATTTTAGCAAAGTGGGAAATCAGGCCCTCTTGAATGTGCTGACTTTTAAAAGACGGCAGCAGGGCAGGGAAGGAAATAAAGAAAACAGGTCATGAAACTGCAGAGCTTGGAATTGCCTCCATGAGATCAGTCCTTGTGTCTTTTTTTTTTTCTTTTTTTTTTTTTTTTCCTCCCAAAACACTGATCAGTACTTCTTTACTAAGATTTTTAACTCAGCAGCTTGAAGATGTGATCTTCACCTGTTGTGTGAAAAGTAAGTCAGAATACCGAACTCAAAAGTTTGAGATCTGGGCTCTACCGCTTCCTCAGCCTTCCCAGTACTTCAAAGTGGGTCTACAAAGTAACCATTCTAACCACCGGCATACCACATTGGCCAGGCTTGCGGAAATACTGCCGATCCTCGCCTCTCCTTGCTGAACCTGGGCCATCATAGAGGCAAGAATGCAAAGTATTCAGGGCTAAAAGAAGAAAGAGACAGTATAATTCTGCGGTTTATTTCTTATGGCATTTATATACAAAGAACAGAGTTGAGGGACCTGTTTATTTATCTCCATTCAAGTTCAATTAAAAACAAAACAAAACCAAACAATCCAAAATCCTTTGGGAAGATGAACTGTAAAACCAAGGACTGCTATCAGTAACTCAAGTGGCTGAAATCTGTGCTGAAGATCTGTACACCTAGTCGACCACGCAAGTTAGAAGAGTGCTTTGGTTTCATCAGACGGAAATTCTGTTGAACATGCTTTTATATGAGACAAGCTTAACATCTCTTTCATGTGGTTTGGTTTTGGTTAGTTCATTGTGTACTTTTATGTGTTGTTTGGCTGTTATTCCCGAAAACAGATCTGTTTCTTAACAAAAACAAATTAATGACTTGCTCTTTCTAAATGACTTCCAACAATAAACATTAGGCTGTCACCCTCAAATCAGTTTCTCTTGCTCTGAAGTCTAAGGGTATGGTTAGAGAATACAGCTTCATTAAATACAGCCACCCTCTGCTAACAAATGACAGTCCTGTTCTCTCATCCTCTCTCCACACCCTCCTTAGTCCCAGCTCTAATCACAAAGTAAGCTCATTCAAAATGAGCTGCTGAAAACTATTACTTTTCTTCCTGGTGCAGTTTTCTGCTGAATTAACAAGTTAAATTGGCTCGCTGATCAGTATCAGGGCTCGTGCAAGGGAGCAGGGAAAGGGAGTAGCAGGATTACGGAGAGTGGGACCTCTCCTTTCCTCCTCTTCTGTGGCAGTAAGTTGTCAGATCAGCTAAGATGTACCACACAACTGCATCGGAGGGCTGTTGTAATTGGGTTTCCCTGATGGTATTTGTCATTATGCATGTACAACCCTTCTCTCTGCTGTTCTGCAGTCAGGTAAGGGCTGTATCCAACTGACTGGTGATTCCTGGACCACTGGGGGGCTACCCTGGGGAGAGGACACTTGATCCATACGCATGCTGAAGCTGCTCAAGGAAAAAGCCAAATCAGTGGATTAGAAAGAGAACAGTTATGAACATCATTCTGGAAGGCTGGCTCTAAGGCCCACCTTTAGACCACAGAAGAAACACAGTGTATCTGCATTTGATCCCACTCCAACAGCCACATGCATTTTACCCAGTGATCACTGCACATGAAACCCACCTGCTAGAGAGACACCCCCCGGAACTGACCCCCTGAGATTCAAGCCCAATAAAAACCTAAGTATCTAGTGGAAATGTAGTACTTCACGGTGCTTTCTCGGTGCTAGGAAGACAAGCAGGAGAGCCTCCCCTTCCTTATGAACTGCGTGCTTTTGTCAGCCCGCTCCTGGGCCTCCCCTTTCCTCCTGGGGGTCAGCTCAGCCCTGCTCAGCCCCCGCGCTCCCAGCCGTTTAGCCCCTCTGGAAGCAGGTCCGCCTGTACTCGCACCTCATCTCAGTTACCCCTCAAAATTCACTGCTGCGGGAAGAGGCCTACACCTCTCCAAAGGGACAAGCCCGGGCACGGG
>NW_009209176.1:0-4681 GCF_000690835.1 Fulmarus glacialis
TTCCTTAGTAGTCCTTGGCATTGCAGCGTGCAAAGGCATGCCACAGCCCCTACTCACTTTCCTGGGCTAAGTTGAGAGCTTCCACTTGAAAGTTTTTCTTTTCCTCTTTGCATAGAGCCCTCTGCTTTCTTAGTTTCTCGCATAACCAAGTGGGAGCCCCAGTGTTTCTGCTTTCTGTGTAGGCCCCTTGCTCCACTGTTTTATCCCCCCTCTCCCTCCCTTCGAAAAGAAAAAAAGTCATTCTCCTGCTTTGAAACTATAATGACTTTTAAGTTGCATCTGTGGTGAGAGAAAGGCAGCAAAGGTGAAGCCTGAGGAGGATTTTGACTATTGTATCTGAAGTTTACAGCCCTGAAGCTTAAGGCAGCGTGAATCCACTTCATCAGGTTAAAACATCTGTCAGACTGGCAAATCGTTAAGCCTCCTGCTCCTTCCCAGGGCATTTGGGGAGCCAGGGAGTGAGTCCCACACTGTCCAGGGCTGCTAAGGGGACTAGTGCCACTGCTCCAGGAAAACCCACTTGGGTGTTGACAATAACAGACACACAGAGAAATGCTTCCTTCTGTCACAGCGGAGGAGCAAAGCAGTGCATTTTCAAAATTACATTTTTTTCTTTAGGAAACAGTGGTCGTGTAAAATAAATTAATATAGGCAAGCAGATGAGAATTAGTATTTTATTATGTAAGCAAGATTTGTTGAGTCTCTGTTGGGATGGGTTCTAGGTCTAAGAATTTATCACTAGCATTATAAACTTTTACATGTTCTGAATCCATTTCAATACAGAAAAATAAAACCCCACTACTTCATTATGACACTCCTGGCGAGTTAATAAATTGAAAAAAATTGTTAAACTAGGTTTTTGTTTTGTTTTGTGAATCTTATCTATGTAGCCATGTCACCCGAGATTAGAACAAGAGATATGCTAAAAAGAAACGCTTGCATATGGTGGGTAGATTAAGGACAAAGAATCTTTTTGTCATGGAAATGTTTTTTTTTTTTCCCCCTTTTTTGGGGGGTTTTGTTTTGTTTACTTCATCACATAGAATTTCTCACACTTGGTTTGTTTTGTATTGCCCTCAATGACTACATGATCAAATGAATGGATTTATTTCTGCCGAATGAGAAAGACAGTCTTTCCATCAAAAGGACTACATTGCATCCCAGTGAGGAATTTTAAAGCGTTATTATTGTGGTCCCTGAATAGCACAAAATCGGCTTTCACAGCAGCCCTAAAATGCAACAACGTAAATACTTTTCAGCCTTAGAAGGCTGTTATCAAAATGTGCTATGCTTCCTTTTATTAAAACATATTTTAATTAATAGAGTGAAACCCTTCATAGTTAACGATTAACAAGCTAAAGTAGTGCTGTTGGTTTTGCACTTTCATTTGAGAAATATGAACAAGGTGGAGACAGGGTACACGAGTAGAGGGCTATCTAGTGCACATTAGTGTAATGTAAATCATTTGCACGTTATATTAGGAAGCCTAACGATTGCTATACTGAAAGCAATTTTATAGGCCAGATATAATGAGCGCTCCAAACCTCGTGAATTAAAACACTGCTTGTCAAGTCAGTGTTCTTCGTTTCTGTTCACAGCTGTAATCAAGATATTGCTACAGTTCCTGAGCATATTTTGCAACAGGCCAAAAATAGTTTGCACAGTGCAAGAGTATTTGTCGTTTTTAGAAAGCAAACTGTTTAAGCAGTATTCTTTGATACATGTAGCCTTTTCACTGATTTGGCTGTTTATCTTCAAAGGTGGAAGTTGTTGTTAACAGAAGATTAAGCAAATGAAGCTTATTATTTATTTAATGAAATCGTGTTTAATATCACCTCAAAATAGATTTTTATTAAGTGAAGCATTTAAAAATGAATGCCCCATAAACGTAATCCTTGGAGTGAAGGGACATTCGTAGTAGCAGAGAGAAGCCTGGCAGTTTGGGGAGCAGAATGGAAGATAAACATTAGGCCGGATTTTAAGTTGACTGGTCTCACCATAACTTTCGTGCTAGCGTTACCACAGAAGTTTTAGAATCAGAACAAATAATTCTATAGCCAACTTGGGCTACAGCATAACACAACTGCATTCAAACTGGGCAATGTCATGATGGTGAGAAACTGTTGGAAATCTGAAGATAATTAGCAATGTCATCAACTACAGATTTACACTCAAAATCGTTTGAAATTATTTGTCGAAAGTGAAATGCTAAAATATATTTTTTAATCATTTTGAAAGGAAGTGTTAACAAGCAGCTGGTGATGATATATTACTTGAATAATTGCACTGTAGAAGAGTGAACAAAAGATACCTATTAAAAAAAAAAAACACTTTGAGGTTACTAAATTAGAAGATATGGAAATCATTTAAAAACAGCAGCAGCAGGACTCAAATGACTGCCTGTAGAATACAATAATCTCACTTTCTCAGTAAATGTAAAGCATTGTAATAGCTGGAATTACATTTCTAATACACTTGCCTAATTCAACAGATTACAAACGAATCAGAATTACAGAGAGAATGCACATGCTTCAACCCCGATGAACTTTTATATTAAACCACAGATACAGCATTTGTATTTTTAAAGTAGGGATACTAGAAGTTTGGTTTTTTTTTTTGTAATGCTGAAAAGTGATTCTTAGAGTGTGCACCCTTACCCTTCTGGTGATGACAAATGATGCTTTGGACTTTTTCATGCGAAGTTTCTGGCAAAGATGTATCATTGTTTAGTCTGAGGTGAAAGGGATACCTTGTAGTGAACTGTGTAATGACAGTTTTCTAATGTGCCTTTTGCGATCATTTTTTTGAATATTGGACCTGTTTTCCCCCCCACTCTTCAATATGTACAACACAGTCTAAACTAATGGATCTTTTTCATCCTGGTAAAGTGGGATTGGGCTGTGCAGTTTTGAGCAGTTCGCGACTGCACTCGGTATTCTTCTGGAGTATGTACACAGACACACATGCTCCGCTACAGCAACGACACAGTTCGCTATGGAGCAGCCAGCTTCATGTGAGCGTGCTCACTCTATCTGCATACACGGGGTAAAAACACATTTTGGAGGGACATTGCTACATACAAAATAGAGGTTATTCCACATTGGTTAGACACTATTGCCTTTAAAACTTGAGAAGTCTGCTGTCAGTAAATACAAAACTTAGGTGATTTTTGCAAATGTTTGTTCTGAGGCAACTGTAAGAGAAGACTTTTTGTTTTGAAAAATAAAGGCCAAATAAGTATTGCTATAAATTGTGCCTTTGATAAGAAACGGTAATTGAAACTTTATATAAATAGTTCTGCTATTACGGTAGGAACTTAACATTCAAACTATGTAACATCTGTATTTGTATAATTTTTAAAATATTCCGGTTTGAACTGTGTAAGCAATAGGAAAATATTTGGAATAATAAGGAAACTGCAACAATCAGCCAATTTGCTGATGTATGTATAACAATGAAAGTAGACAAAACTGGGTCAGATTTTATCTGGTCGTGCTGATCTTGAGGAATTCTTACCATCTCCTGAGGTAGACATTAAGGCTCTTCTTTCGGAGTGGGAGGGAAGAAATTTTGAAAGGTGTTAGTTTAAATTCTGTGTAATTAAGCTATTAATATGCATACATTTAGCTATTGAAAATTACTTCTCCTTGCCTAAGAAAGAGGAAAAGCTGCAATTCAAAAAATGGGTGGCATTTTTTAAAAAGAGTAAAAATAAACAAATTCATAACGAGTATTAGTGCCATTTCTGAAAAATAGTTTGGGTCCTGGGAAGATTTTCTGGATATCTTTCCTTCATTTGATTTGTTGACTGCCAAGCCAGGACAAGCATATCTGTTGACAAGCATATCAGCCAGGACATGAGTCAATCACTTTTGCTGATAATAAACCAGGTCTGGCATGACATTAAAATAGTTAAGTACTGACACATTTTCCAAAATAAAGCATGTAAAAATAATTTCTTTCGTAATATTGCATTTGTAAAATGAGAGTAATTTGCTATATATTTTTTCAGAGGAAGCATGAGTAAATCTAGTTCCAGCAGTAAATTTTTATTGAATTGTACATTTCAATGTAAAGGGCCAAATTCTGTTTCCTTTACCCTCTTAAAATTTCCCACTAAATGTAGTGAAGGTTTTCCATTAATAAAAAAAAAAGGGGGAATGTAGGCCAAAATTCACTTTTAGGAGTTGGTTCGGTTATAGTGCTGTTGAACATTTCTTCGTATCAAGGAAGAAATGTTCCCCTTCAAAACTGGGAAAGCCAGAAAAATAGTTGTTTAAAAGGGTGGCAGAAAACTAGAATGAAACACATTTTAAAAATGTGTTTCTTTTAAGTTGAAAAGTGAAAAGATAGTGGACTAAAGAGTGGGGTATTTCCTCGCTGTAGTGAGGGTACACAAAGTGAGCACGCTTGAACAACATTTATTATGGGGGAAGCTAAATCTTTAAAAAGAGCCCTTCTGAAACTCTTATTGCCCATCTCTAATACTGGGCTCCCCCCTCCCCCCCCAAAAAAAAGAAAAAAAAATTTGGACCCTATCACTGGTTGGAAAAGAAACACCAAAAAATTTCCAAACTTTTGACACGGAGAGCGAGGCACACCAAAATATGTGGGAAGGCTGTGGACCCCCTCCGGGAGCGGCTGGCTGGCCGGGGTGGGTGCGTGGGGCGTGGGTGCGGGA
>NW_009209177.1:0-2072 GCF_000690835.1 Fulmarus glacialis
GAACAAGCATGTCAGGAGGAAATGTAGATTTTCATTAATCAACAGGAAACAGCAAAGACAGAGACTACCTTGCTAACCCATGCTGATGCCCTTCAGAAGCTATCCAACTATGACTACAAGGTTTTTAGCTGTGAGAGACAAGAGTTAAACCCGAAGTGTTTTGTGCTCACAGGGTAGACCATGTTAAGAAAGGAAAGCTGAAATTGATACAATTGTGGAGAACGACATGGTCCTGTGATCATTTATTTCAAATTTCTAGTGGTTCCCAGGGAACTGCCTACATCACAGGCAGAGGATTTTATATTCTCTAAATAAAAAGGATCCACAGCCAAGTCGAAAGCCATGAAAGGATTCATTCCCAGATTGGGAATAAAGTCTTGTAGTTATTATGGAGCTTTATTTCACCACATAAGCCCAAAAGTGTTTGCTCTTCACATCCTGAAGCCACTCAACATTACAATTAAATGTCACTCGGTAGTTTTCTACTTCTCATATTTTACTACCTATGGGAGAGCTAGTTTTTAATATTTTGTATCATTTAAACATTTAGCTAGATACTTACATGGTTCTCAACCCTGTGATAGCTAATTTGTGCCCATCTGTCTTGAAATGATTAGGGCCTAATCTAGTGAATTCATTGGCCTTATATTAGACTCTTTCTGAATTATAATGATCAAACACCAGCAAAAGTACTGGAAGATGCTAGATGTTATTGTCAGAGATGCTGATCCCCGTAACGGGGATCTGCAAGAGGGAGACATACAGATCTGATGAAAGGAGTAGCAGGGTTGGCTCAGGTGTGGGAAATTCACTAGTTATCTGGCACCGGCTGTGTATTTAAATATTTATTTTTCATCCAGTTCTGAAACACTGCAAATATGTCACTATATGCTTACCCCTCTCCAAAGCTCACCAGATGGTATTAGACTATATGGGGATGCAACTAAAACATACCACTGGACCAAGTTACTCTGCAAACAAAAAGTGACGCCAAGATGAATTTATTCCTGCCTTGTCTGAACACCTAGGTAAAAACCAATTTTTAAACAAGGTATCTAACAACCAAAGCCCATTTCTGAATATTAATAATTAAATAAAAAGCTCTTTTGTCAAAACAGCCAAGCCTGCCTTTGAGTGGGCTGACATTCCAGCAACAGAATAAGGAGGCAAAGAGAGCAAAAGCTTTGCAAGAACAATTGCCTTCTATGAAGACACCACGCAAGGCAGGCGGATTTTGTTTTTTTGCTATTTTTTGTTTCGCACACATAATGCATTGTTCTTCTTTGCTTTCTTTCGTTTTACTCGCTGCACCCAAGCACAACTGCTGTCTACTGGGGAAGTGCCTGTGGTTTCTACAAAGAGATATATTTGTTCAGCTAACTGTGGGCCCAGAACTTCATCAAATTAGCAGAGCGCTACTTACAGCTGATGACTCTATCTGGGTGATCTAATTAGAAATCCACAAAGTGTCAAAGCACTGTAAGACAATTCCTCAATCTCTTCCCATGTGAGAACTGCTGAACACGAAACAGCTGGATGCACAGTACAAGTAGATCACCTATACACAGAAAACTTTACAAAGAGCTACAAAACAAGGAATTTATTCATTTGGCATTACATATAACAAATTTAACTACACTTTTTACCCCCTCCCCGGATTGTGTTTCACATTTGTATTACAAAGTGATAAACTAGTATAGTAAATCTAGCCAGGCAACGAATAATGACTTTTCCAGCAAAGAAATAAATCAGAACTCAGTAAGCATGGACAGTTGTTGCTACGACAGTGAGCAGTTAATGTGCAAAGTTGACAAAAAAAAGCAAAATATTTGAATATGTTTGTAGTGGCTTTTTAAAAATATTATATATTACTGTTAGTACCTATTTCTGTATCAGATCTTGTTCTCTAAACTGCCTTGAGCTCCTCTGTAAGGCTGCACACTCATCCTACAAAATCACAGACCACAATTCACCTGAACAAAACCAGAAAACCTCCTCCTAAGCCCACACAATTTGTGTAGAAATACTACACAGAGATAAGAACAAGGCAATGGGAATCCAGGACTCTTTCC